>NC_051158.1:67711427-67773953 GCF_013339745.2 Dermacentor silvarum | reverse complement strand
GCCGGGTACCAAATCAGGAACATCGGGTACGTACACACCTCAATTTAATACTTACCCGCTTATGTGTAATTGCAGTTTAAATGTAGTCGCGAAGATTCCCCCACCCAGCCCCATTGAACCCCATGCCTGACCGCTTAAGCCGTAGTCACTCATTTGCCATCAAATGGTTATTGCATACTATTTCCTTCTAGTTCTACACGCACAGGCACAAATGCGGCAAAATTTCATGCACTGAAAAATGAAAGGTGAAATCGGTTTGTACAATATTGTAAAATGTAACATTTCTCAAATTTTTAGAAGGCATTTTTTCTCTTAAAAAGGGAAACCATCGACTTATATCCTTTATGTTTGTATATACTATGTAAAAATAGTTACGTGTCCATGTTTCGTTTATGTTGCTTCACAGATACTTTCAAATTTGAGAAAAAGCACTCCGCATGAAAATGTAGCCTTCACCAGTTGGTCTTTGGTAGCTTTTTCTGGTAAACTGTTAGGTTCTGTTAAAAACAAAATTCAGTTGCATGCTTTTGAATGGCGTGCCCACCATATCTATTTGGTCAAGAAAAAAAAGTGAAATATACAACCGGCTTCGATCTCGTGAAATTTCTGACATGACCGGGCATGAATCAATGTTAGCATGAGTAGGCGTCAGTGACATCATAAGAGCAAATGTGAAAAAGTGCAAACGGTTGCAAATCTATGATGATGAGTGCCTATAGGCTCAAATGAATGGACCTTTTTCCAATTCAGCTATGCACATGGGCATGCCCCAGCTGCATTACATGCCGCGCCGCCATTATCACAGGGAGGTGTGCGAAGTGAGTGCATGAACCCTTGCATGAGCCGCGGCAATTTCCTGAGTTTGAGTTGCTGATCAATAATTTTTCTCGTGTTCTGGGCAAGAATATTGGTTAAAGGAAACACTTAGCTGTTTGTGGGAAAGACTGCAAGCACTTTTGTCGATGAAAAGACTCTGTGAACTAACGCTCGAGCGATAGGCGCAGCGTTTGCGACAAAACTCATGCAGGCACTTTCTGTACCGTCGATTGCACAAACCGGCGTGGAATGGTGAACATTGTACTGAAGTGGAGCGCACGGTCAAATTAAAAAAAATACCCCATGTTATCAGTGAGTTATCACGCAATTCTTGCTGAGTGAGGTAAGCCTGCGTTCTGGTAACAGCATGATGCTGGCGCTGTGATTATTGGACTTCTCGCCTTACGACCGACTCGGAAGTCACGGCGATGTTTTAATCTACGGGTATGTATACCGCACGGATTTTACCATTGGCTTAAGAATGTGCTACCGCATCAAGCGGAAATAGCTGTACGGTTACATGGGGCCAAACGAAAAGAAGATTCTCGCCACACAGCCGATCAGAATGCATCGTTCGAGGCCAAAGCGACACACGCGTGGTGCCGCATTATGCAAAACTCGCGAGTCTTACTTTTTGCAGGCAAATGAAGCTTTATGCACCTGACAAAACAACGTGTTGCGTCCACTTACATTCTGCTTACCCCCCCGTACTGTGTTGCGTTCACTTAGTCCCCAGTACCATGCCATATACGATACATATCTCGATATAAAACAACACTTGCCCTGCAGTGCACTCGCAGTATGTGTGCAGAAGTTTTGCATGTTGTTTGTTCATCATGGTGAGCTGCTTGCATGCCCGCTCTTGAGGGCAAGCTCGTACGCACGTGCATGCGTCTGTTGACCGCCTCCTTCAAGTCGAGCCACTCAAAACGACGGTCGAGTTTATCCTGAAGAAAGTCCTGCCACGGCGCGTTTCACGCTCACACATGCCTTCGCCAGTTGAGTCAAAGTACTGACCAAGCTGCTGAAGAACAAAAGCCGGCGCATCTCTCAAATCTTGGTTACAAATGGCCTGCACATCGCATCAGCATGCTGCCATTGCATCAGTAAATGTAAAATGTGTTATTGCTACATGTGAGCAAATACATGCGCGCTAGAGCAGGACAATGAGAAGCTGCTTCAGCAACACAAGCGACAGAAGAAAAAAAAAAGCAGGGACAGCCGTCGCAAGAGACTGCTTGGTCAAACGCTACCATGCTTTGCGTAGAGGCGAGAAGCGGTGGGAGCGTGTGTGTGTTGCCCGTCAAATTTAGTTGAAGTGACGGCCGCTAGAGGGGTCGCTTACTGGAAAAAGGTCCATTTGTAAGGTAGTGGCGGTGAGTAAGCACTGCTGAGCGTGGACGAATATCAGTGAGTGTGAAGTACTGCACAACTAGAAAAAATTGGTGCTTGAAACTGAACAGTGCTGTACAAAAAATGTACTCTTACCATGCTCCTGTGACAAAGGTGCCATAGAGGCCATGGCAGTTATAATTCCTGTAAAAATTACACAATAAGATGAACACAGACATGGAAGTGCAATTTGAAGTCATAGAAAGCCACACACAAATGTCTTCATGCACAAATATGCACTACATTGTGTCCACTGCAGAGCTCACTTCCTTTGCAAAAAGATGCAATGCTCTTGTAAGGCCTTCAACAAGCCTTAAGTATAAACCGCATGCACGCGATCTTGCACGCAACAGCGACAAGTGACGTGACGGAGATGGCTGTCGCATTCGCTCGTCGCCTACAAGTCGTACCACACGCGAGCGATGACTTTGAGCGCTGTTTCCCCGGTGTTGCTGGTATGAGGGCAGCAAATACGCGCCGTAACTGGTGTGACGCATGCTCTATTAGTTTAACTTGATATGTTTTACTGTAAAGAGCACCATAAATATTTCTTAAGGTCTTGCACTAGGTTCTTATCTTTGTGCGTATCAAAATTGAGTCATTCGCTTGTTCCGTGCGACAATCGGTTGTACTTGACTGATGTACATCCTGTTCTGGCTTCGCGCTATTGGCTAGTCGCTCATAGAAAGTCGTTCCGGCGACGAGTTGTAGATTACCAGAACCAAGCGATCAAGCGACAAGAACGAGTGATCAGTTTGCGCGACGGCTTGTTCCGTCGCTCGTCGCCGTCGCGCACAAAATCGCTCGCATGCGGTTTGGGCTTGGGTAAAAAATACTAGCATGTAGCGCCATTTTTTTTATATAAAGCACAGCCACATGACACAAATCAGTAACAACATATAAATCTAAAATCTTGTCAACTTTCAGTTGCCATACCTTTGGTGCTCTTGCCCTTTTCTAAGGACAGATTTCTGAGCCTTTTCGACGTGTGCAGCACCATTTCTTCAGTTTCTGCATTGCATTTAACAAGGCATTACAAAGCTGACACTGCCGACAGGCAGCAATGTTAGGTGATAAACATTCAAGTGTCATAATAACAAATCAGGCCAGAATATCAGTTCCTCTGGTCTCCCCCTGGCATTACTCTCGTTTCATCCTTTCATGAATGCAAAGCATTTGCAAGCGTGGCTCCCACGTCCACTACACGACAGATACCCGTTCATGCAGCAGACAGGTTCTCATGTGGCATATGTTTTTCCATCAGACTAAATATGGAGCCGCTTAACATTTACGCCCAAAATTATGTGTCCAAAACCAAAATTCTGCTGCTAACTGCCAAAAGCACACATTTGCGCCGATGGCCCCTCCTGCGAAGCAGTGTCTACCTTGAGCGTCCGCGGCAGTGCGTGCTGCACCCCCTCCCCATTTCATAACGCCGACCCTTCCAGACATATCGCAGACTGCCCGAGACTCTAATCAAAGGAGAGATACGTCTCGAGCAGCCAGGCCTAAACCCCAAAGTCACGCTACGAGATTGCGCCGGACATTTGCTTACTGCACAATGAGCGGGACAAAGCACATGCCGGTGAAGATTAAATCGTTCGAAATGTTAGTCGTATAAACATTTAAGGTGTGCTTATTAACGAATGAGTAGAACTTACCAGCCATGTGCAGCACTCTGTCGCATCGCCGTTCCACCACACGTCGTAGAGGACAATTGGATCGAAATCCACGACATTCTCTGGGTTAAAGTTTTGCACTGCGGTGTGCCTGACAACCGCAGTGGTCATGTCCACTTCATATTCAACGAATACAAGCATCTCGAGCTTAACACAGTGCAACGCAGTCGTTCTCGCTTAGATGACAGCTGTGGCTATGGCCGTGGATTCTATGGATGCGGATTGGCATGCGACTTCGACTGCCACCACTGCATCACCCAAACCAAACCAAAACAGAAAAGAAAAATACTACTAAAGCAATGCCGTACAACAGTAGTGGGTGGAAGCATGGAGGAAGATAAAAAAAACCTTTTTTTTTTCAAGTTGTTTCCTTCCTCCATGGGTGGAAGGTACAAAGTTGTACAGTTGTACAGATAAGAAATGTTGAGAACTGCATCAGGCTTAAGCATTCTTAAAATGACATCCCAACTCATGAGAGTAATTATGAATTCGACATCGATCGTTTGTGTGTTTTGTATACGTGGTCAATGAACACGATTGTTGGCGTTCATTCATTTTGCCCACCGCGTCATGTAGAGTGGCATGATCAGATTTCTCTGAGCGCAATAAAAAAATTTTCAGCGCACGCAAACTCGCACAACACAGACACAGATGCACATGCGCGCGGGCCGCGATTTTGTAGCGATTCCGTCTCCGATGATATTCCTTTTTGCACTTTTCGCGCTTTGTCAGGGGTCAGAGCGACGCCCCGCCCGCGTTATCAAAGCGATCAGGGCCGCGATTTTGTATCAAGGCATTATGACTTATTCTACTCTATTCTTATCATCCACCGCTCACGGCCGGCTGATCCCGTTGATAATGCGAGCGGACCGTCGCTCCGTCCACTGAAAAAGCACGATAAGCGCGTAAAGACATTATTACATTAAAGGCATCGCTACCAAATACCGGCCTAGCCGGCCATGAGCGGTGGATGATAAGAGGGGCATATGATCGAGCGGAAGGCATCGCTACAAAATCGTGGCCCTGCAGTAATCAAAAAGAGTTTTGGAAGTGAGCGTTTGCGTTGTAACTTCTCTGCCTGGGCATGCACGTTAGGTTTATCGCTCTGTCATGCATTGTCAAGCAGCTGACCGCGTCTATTAGCCTGGATAATATATATATATACACGAAGGCCAAGAGCGCGCGGCCAATGCGGCTTACAGAAAAAAAAACATGCTTTTCATGCCGCAGCAATGCAGCACACGCATCGTTAACGTAGGAGCTGATCAATTACATATATGCACATGGATATTATTATGCAAAATGACACCGCCGAAACAAGGAAACCTTAAACAGCTTGTTTCTATTTAGAAACGGTGATCATGCATACAAACTAATTAACAAAAGACTGCACATTTCTGCCCAAGTAATAAATGAAGAGGAATTACAAGCTTAATTGTAATTGCACCGAAGCTGCATGTGACACATTGGGCGCTGAAATACAGATCATAAGCACAAGGTTTCTCAACAACCAGAATCACAACCGAAGCAGAGCATTATAGCGGGGATTAACTGGCCGCGGTGGGGCAGAACTCAGCATAGCAAGTTAGTGGTGGCTGGATATTTCTTTAATAGTTTTTTATTTACTAGTTGTAACAATTAACGTACCATTATTTCTTATTATATTGGAGTGCAGTTGCCGCGACACCACACGCCTCAAGAACACGGAAGCGGCAATGGGGACACCAAAACCACAATCCAGACTGGTCCATGGGTTGGGGCTCGCCGAGGCCCCTACTCATGGACCTACTTGCTTCCAACTTTGATCCCCCCGCTGCCCCTTGGGTGCCCTAGAGATGCTGTGCTGCCTGCTTTATATAATGTCAAGTGTTCTCCTAAGGCCTCTATTTGCCATTTACATATATGCCCTCTTGGAGCAGTACTTGTAAAAAAATCCAGTCTATTGTTGCGACGAAAAGAGCACCCCGCAACGAAAAAAGCTGCCCACGACTTCTGCAACGCCACTCAGATCCTTGCCGAGTAAATATAGCATAGGTACGACATGGTTTACTTAACGTGTAGATTGTGCGTGCCACTTCTAGGAATGTGCGCCACACGAAATTATGGTAGCATTGCCACTAAATATGCAATGACATCGATCATGGTTGACTCTATGGTAGGATCAGTTCACATGGCACAAAAATTCATCTAGCCATTTTCTTGTCTGGCATGTGTGTGTGCTTCTTAATTAATGAGCAAGCATGAGTAAAATTAAGATATAGTATCTCTCTCTATTGCAATATCCGAAAACCATCTTCTCCGCTGTTGTGTTTCTCTAGCTTGTTTATATCGCATCTTGTGCTAGCAAAATAAAACTTGCGAAGAAACAGAAACACAAAGCACATTTTCCCTTTCGCCATCCCATAAGCAAAAACATTTAATCAATCAATAAATCAATCAATGGTATATGCATGCATTCCTTGTTTCTTGATATGTATGCCTCTGCACTCCATGTCAGTTTTCTAAATCCTTTATTTATAAGGTTATTTAAAATGAACAACTTATCAGTTCGTCATTTTTCTGAATGCTTTCACGGCTTTCCGCAACTTTACAAGCTTTCACGGCAACCGATGTACAATAACATCCTTGCGTATGAGGCATTTGGCTGTAATCACGCCAAACAAATAAATTAGAACATTTTTTTCGCATTTTTAGTGACATAATAACCTTTATAATCTAACCCGTTATAATTTGACATTGGCCTAGCATTGTGTGATGTCGTCAGTAATACCGTGATTCTGATCACTAACGCGAGGCGAAGCGAAGCTTACTAAAGCTTACTAAAAGCTTGCAGTTGACGTGATCGCGACTAGGTATTGCTTACACCTTTATATTAATATAGTCCGTATAGTCACATTGGACTGCCCCGCAGTGTTCGCCCCAGTGAAAAATTTTGGCTTCGAACGTCGCAATGTCCAAAATCAGAGGAAGCATTATAGGCAGTACCTGCAGCCGGACTCGAACGTTCAAGTGCCACAGCAAACTCGAGAGTACATGCTGAAAAGACCAAGGTCATCCACTGCTGCAAGTCAGGTACGTGTCATTATTGTAAGTTTCAGTATTTCATACTGCGAATAACAAAAAGCAGCTACAAGTCTTACTGCGTGAGGTGCAAACTATGACGTGTCCAAGCCGCCAGTGTGCTTCCTGAGCCAAGAAACGCATAGTCTTGAGTGCTGCCTCGCGCATCGATGTGTCACGACGCGGAGAAAGCGGGAATTGTTTCGTGCTAGCACTCGATCGTGACGCGCACGTTTCTTCGGAGTGCAGTTACAACCAACGTTGCTTGCAACCAAGGATCACGAGGGTTGCAATGTGGGCTTTTTGGTAACGCATCTTGGAGGGTTTATGGTAGCGCGATTTATTTTGGAAGGACGTGCCATAAAATTAATTGAATCATTCACGTGTAACAGCAACGATCTTAGCCTGGAACAATGCAACGTACAGGATCTACCATTGTAAGAGGGAACAATCGAGCACGTGACCAATGCTCCATGAGGTGCCATCTGCTGGTGCCTGGCACCCGCTTGGTGCAGAAAGCCACTGGCGCTCTGTGCTCCGTGTGTCGTCTGCTACTACCAAGCACTGGGCGGTGTAATTGCAGACAATGCATGGAGCGTACTGCCTCAGCCGCACTCTGTGCCTGTGCCGAGCGGGTGCCAGCAGATGGCACTTTACAGAACAACAGCCACACGCGTGCATGTTCCCTCTAATAGTGGTACCTAAGCTGACCTACGTCCTTGTGTCAACGCTGTTTCTATGTACAAGGCAGGGTATTTGCAAAAGGACACAGCCGGAGGTGGCTAATGGCAGAATAATAGCAGACTCCCTAGGGAGTGCATTTTATCAGGGTCCTGTTCATTACCCGAGATAGAGTTGGTAAACCTGCACCTTCCTGCACCATTATGAAGTTAGCACGTGGCACATACACTGTCGCACCCATAATTCAATTTAATATATAGAGAGCAACACAGTCCTTTTTTGCGCTACATATTAATCAGTGAACTGGCTTTACGCAAGAGTGGTAATCTCACCGTTGCCTTCCTATGCCCTATGTATGTTTCTTGTGAATGTGACACTTGTTTTGTAGTTGGTATCCCTAGAAGATAAAATTTCTTATTTGTTTGCTCTTTCAGATGAACCTGGAAAACCTGAACAGCCCTTCAACGAATGTCAGTAGTGTTTAATCGAGCGAGAATGAAGCTGATAATCTTAGGCACATCAACTC
Source organism: Dermacentor silvarum (assembly GCF_013339745.2). NCBI lineage: Eukaryota > Metazoa > Arthropoda > Arachnida > Ixodida > Ixodidae > Dermacentor > Dermacentor silvarum. Next base: position 67,765,799 of record NC_051158.1, on the reverse strand, counting down.
CAATTTTGCTTCAGAAATGTATGCTTGTGCAAGCACGAGTGCACATGTCAGCGACGTAGAAGACACTAACCAAGCTGCAAGTGAAATAGGCACTGCGTATGAATGTACAGTGAACTTCAGTTGCGATGAATTCAGTTCTGTCTTTGAGTTGAGTGATGATGGTTCGGAAGTGGATGGATGAAGGGCACAAGGGTGATGCAGACAGTGAACCAGAGAATGGTGCTGAAGAAAGTGAGCATGCAGTACATGTACTTCACAAAGCTCTCGGAGGAGTACCTTCCAAACCAGAAAACAACAAGGGCACAGGCTATGCTGCTCATACTGGCATATGTTGTTATTTCAGGTCTTACGTGGGCACAACTACAAGGACTTCTCATTTTAATAAATGCTCTGTTTGGGGAGAAAGTTGTGCCATGCACTACATATGATATGAGGAGGCTGTGGAAAAACAGAAAAGCACTGAGGATCCATCTATACTGCCAGCCCTGTCATCAATAACTGGGAAGATACAATGATGCCAAAGACGAAGACACCATCAATTGTGCTTCTTGCAGCAGTGAGAAGCTGCAACATTTAATTATTACTGCAAGTTTTTTTCTGATATTCAATATTAAGCAGCAGCTTCTGGTACTGCTAAAACAGGTTGGCAGTACCTTGCTTTCTAATTTGCAGAAGATTGCATCTGCTCCTCATGTGTCAAGTGTTTTTGCTGACATCACGAATGGCATTCTCTACCGCAGTGTTAGAAAGCAGAGGAACATAACATGGAGCGACATCACTTTGACCATGAACACAGCTGGAGCACCTGTGTTTGATACGAGCAAAAACTCCATATGGCCAGTTCAAGTGATGATTAATGAACTTCCAGTTTTAACTCTGTGGCAAAATGTGCTAGCTTCAGGTGTGTTGTATTCAAATGCTCTCCCTGAAGCAATTTGTCGAAGAGATCAACAGCGTTGGAAAGCTAGTGTGGTCGCACACTGGAAGAACTGTTCAGACAGCAGTGCACATTGTTGTCTGTTGTGTTGACTCCCCAGCAAGAGCAGCTATCCTAAACAGGAAGCAGTATAATGGGTACTTTGGATGCAGCTGGTGCTTGGAGCAAGGTATGCTTACAGATGGTAAGTGAGCTCAGTTAAATAGCATTTTGCCATTAATTGTAATGGCTATTGTCAAGTCTATGAGAGAAGGAATGTGGGCTCTTTGCTTATGCATCCTGGTATTATTTGAATGTGATGTGCACACACTAAAGCACAGGCTGTCAAAAAAGCTTTATGTCTCATGTTTCTCTGATTCGTGTTTTAGTGTATGTGCTGCAGATTTGAAGAATACCAAATAACTTGTCAAACCTATTCACTGGATTTTACATACACTGGAAAGTTTGTAGTCATTAACAATTAAAGCTATCCACTTACTGCTTTTTGTTTTAATTGTTTGGTGCATCAGAAGTTTTGGTTGACCATGCCTGATGTATTTTTATGTTGACTGCATACTTTCCACACTATTTCATGATGCAATTATGTCATCACTTTCAGTGGCCTGCCATTTAATTGTTTTAACATTTGTTGCAAATCTGACAAAACATGTAATACCTTAATGATATCGTGTTTGGCATTGGCAGACAGCAGCCTATGATCATAGTTAAGTGGGGTCTGCCTGGATGTAACGACACAGATTTGTGCAGAAAGTGCCCCTAGCTAGCAGCTGATACTGTATAAGAAGCGCAGAATTAGCTTTTGCACTTTCCAGTTTGGCCAACTGCTGTATTTCCGAATCTAGGAAACAGCAATACAAAGCTGAAAACCAGGAAAACTATTTGAAGCACTATTAATTATGGCAGTTTAGCTCACGCGCATCACTTTTTAGTGCAATTTTTTCTATCGCTGAAAAACTTGCAAGAAAAGTTTCTGCTGTATGGTGGGAAGGGAAAAAAAAGGGAAACAGTGATTTTAGTGTCGCCATGAGGTGAGTGATGTTGATAAAGACGTGTGAATTCAGGATACAGTACACACAGCTGCATTGCACTAACTTGTTTTTCATTCTTCTTGGAAATTGACAGTTTGCATTTCTTTTACCATTCAGATGTGTCGTTTCTAAGTAGCATTTGGCCCAAGGCACAGAAGCTGACCTCTTAGTTGCTCGTGTAACAGAAACTGCATGGCAATGCCGCTATAGACCTTGCGTGCACCATATTGGCTCATATGTGTCGGCATGTGCCGACACATATGAACAACCAACAGAACGTTGTTCTTTTGGTCTGGTTCCGATAAAGACGTTGACTTCTGGCTATCTCTGTTGTCTCGCCCGCAACAATATTATAGGACTGTACCCGTCACAAAGCTGAAATAACCTGACTAGGACTGTCCAAGACGTGCGGCATTCGTGAGCCATGCGAAACACCACTTGCACTGGAGTGATTGTGTTTGTTGAAAATTGAAATTATTTTAATCAATGCTCACGAGCCACTCGAAACATTACAGTGCACTGATGTTGACATTGTAATTCACACCTCAGTTAAGTGTAGTTCAGGATGTCGTGCAACTGTAAGTTTCAAAGAAACTTGTCAGGATCACAAATGGAAAAAAATAGCAAGCGTTCACTTCCTTGCATAAAAATGCATAATGTAGTTAAATCAATCATATTTTACTTCAACAGTAGCTATACTTCTAGAAAATCTGGCAAAATAGGCTGTGATAAAATGCTGCTCATGTTGGTTGTTTTGTGGCATATATGCGCAAGAAAAAAATGTGTCCTTCGTGTCTAGGTGGTATCTGAAATTTCTCTTTCGCTGCCCTTTTTGTCGCGTTAAAAGATGAACCCTAGGAATGTTAGGAATATTTTGCATTGCTCATGCAAACTGCAGGTCTTGGACAGTCCTAGGCAGGTTCTTTCTCTTTGGGGTGGGTGCAGTCTTGCAACATGGCGCCTTTTCCCCACTTGTGCTGTGCTGTCGAGAGATGCCATCAATTTTGCATGAGGGCCATTTGTGAAATGTTTGACTACTGGAAGTGTTTTAAAACCTTGCATATTTTCACTGCAGTGTCCATCTGAACATTCTAAATGCAGATATCATCCTGATGTTTAGTACAATTGATGCTTTGGCTGCAGACACAATGAAGTACCCTTTCAACAGCCAGAATTCACCTGACAGGACACACAGTGGTGGGCTCAAAGGAATGGTTCAAACAGCTCAGCTTAAGGAACCTGTTTGTGGCATCAAGGAACCATCAACTCTTATCAAGTTGCAAGGCCTTGATCTTGTTTGAGGGCTGCCACCTGACTATATGCATTGTGTTTGGGAAGGCATGACAAAGAAAGTGATTGAATTGTGGCTATCATGTACTGGTTCTTCGTGGTACATAGGCAGGCACTTGAAGTTTAATTGTGGATGCAAGATTACGTTCAGTAAGGCCACCCATAATTTTGTCAAGGTCGGGACGGCCCTTGTCAGATCGGTCATATTGGAAGGCTGCTGAATGGCGCTCTCGGCTTTTATTGTAGTATTGTCTGTCATGATGCATACTTCCTCGAGCATACGTGGCGCATTTTGTGCTACTTACACAAGCAGTCTTTTTTTGTTGAAAGATATTGTCACAGAAGCTCAAATCTGTGCCGCTGAAAACTTGCTCTTAGCATTTGTTCAGCAGACTGCAAAGCTGTACGGAGAAAGTGCAATGACATTTAACATGCATTAGTTGTTGCATCTTTCAAAGTGCGCACAGATGTTTTATCCCTCTTTGGGGTACCTCAACATTTCCATTTGAAGATGGCATTGGTAAGGCACTCCAGCTTGAAACAGCTGCCAAGCATGTGCCTGTTCAAATTGCTGAACGGTGCATCATGCACCAGGCCCACCGGACTACTTCAGCACAAGTGGAACTTTCGCCTTGTCTGTTGTCTGCAAAGAAAGAGCTGGAGAACACGTTTAAGAGGTGCTTTCAAACATGTGCTCTTGGACAAGCACGACCAATTCATGATATTCCACAAAATGTGAAAAGGCTTTTCGTATCATGATTTGGTACCCTCCCACAAATGTGCAAGTATTTGAGGTGCCAGGTTGGCCCGATTGTCTTCACAGTTCTGAGCACTCTGTTCCAAGAAAAACGTGCTCTTCCTATGTAAAAATGTCCGATGGCATGTACTGTTATATCTCAGTGTCATGTACAAAAGACTTATGTGCGCGTGTCTGGTGCGGCGGACGATCAGTGACCATCAAAGAAGAAAAAGAATGGCGGGATTCGGCGCGTGCTCGCCTAACACGGCACCTCGGCCAACAGCGAATCACGAAGACACACGATTGCTGGAAGAGGGAGCAGAAGAAGAAGAGAAGGAAGGCAACGTTCGAAAAGAAGGCCGATGTGCGGAGTGGTCGAGGCAAGGTTGTCGGGCTCTGGGTCCGAACCTCAAGACCTCAAGAGCACCCGTCGGAGAAGTGAGGCTGTCTGACTGTGGGTCCGAGTCTCAAAGACTTCAGGAGGGCCGGGCGGAGAAGCGAAGCTGTCGGGCTGCGGGCCCGAGTTTCATAACTTCAGCGACGATCCGGCCTCTGTTCTACCTCCAGCCTTTGGTGTCCGTGGGTCCTGCAGTGACATGGTGCTGAAGGCAAGCCCTACTTACTTTCCTCCTGTGACTTCTTGGCCGAGCTGCGGACGATCGTCAAGACGCAAGTAGTGTCTCATCGTCTTATACTCACGCGACCGACGCACTGCATCTGATGCCGTCACAACGCCGCCCCGTACAGCGCTGCACCGACGCTACCAAGTAATTGTGACCGGTCACGAACTTTAAAACTGTTATATATATAATTATTTATTGTGAGAGAACATTTAAAAGTGCATGAACTTTTATATTAATCTTAGTACCTTGGTTAGTTAGTTTGTGTGTGACAGTTTGTGTTAATTATATGTTCATGTCTTGTTAACAATCGGCTTCGTTGTTTCTTTTCCCCACTGCGAATTAGTCTCAGTGGTGGCCACAATAATTCGAACCGTGCAAGTACAAATACATTCCCGGGTAAACAACCCTTCGTTGACCTAGGAAGATCAAATCATCACAAATTGGCGTCCGCGACAGGACGAAGCCGGTTGTTCACAGTTGCTTTAGCGACAGGTGAATATGAGTTTGGCAGAATTTATTACGTTGGGTGAGCGCTTGGGGCTGCAGGGCGCGGAGCTGAGAAATTGGGCGGACGAGCAAGTCACCAAAGCTCGGGAGGAAGATGCGAAGGCGCGTGAGGAACGGGCAGCGGAAAGAGAGGCGACCAAACAGCGCCTTGAGCTAGAAGAAAAGAATTTGCAGTTGCGTCTGAGGCTCGCTGAGGTGGGAGAAAGCAGTGGGAGTGGGAATGGTGCAAGTCACACGAACCAAGCGGAAGTCTTGGCCCCCATCAACCCACATAATCTGATCCCCATGTTCAATGATTCTCGAGATGACCTCGACGCATATTTAAAGCGCTTTGAACATGTAGCCACGGGACAGGGCTGGCCAAAAGAAAAGTGGGCCACCGCTCTCAGCTTGTGCCTCGGTGGGGAAGCACTGAAAGTGTTTGGTCGTTTATCGCCCGAAGACTCCCTGGATTACAACAAAGCAAAACTGGCATTGTTAAAACGATTTAGGTTTACTTCTGAGGGATACCGAGAGAGATTCCGGCAAAGTAAACCACAGGATGGAGAAACCGGCAAGCAGTATGCTACTCGGCTTTTCAGCTACTTCGACCGTTGGGTGGAGATGGCAAACCAGGGGAAGACGTTCAATGCGGTTCGAGACTTGATAGTCGCAGAACAATTCTTGAATAACTGCCATAGTCGTTTGGCGCTTTTTCTTCGTGAGAGAAACTGCAAGACTGTGGATGAGGCCTCGGAAGCGGCCGATCACTATTTGGAGGCACAGAGGCAGCATAATTTGCTGGTATTCAAGGAGAGGCAAGAACAAAATCCTGGCAAAGAAACGAATGAGAAACCAGGTGTGAAGTCTCAAGTCCGTTGCTTCATATGTGATAAGATAGGACACAAGACATCAGATTGCCGTGTGAAGACAAAACAGCCATATTGTGAATATTGCCGCAGATATGGACACGATGTGCAATCATGCAGACGAAATGAACCAGGTGCCAAAGGCTCATCAGCATGCTGCATACTACCTCCCGACCAGCAAAAAGATGCACGGGAATGCTTTGAACGTAGCACCAAGCAGCAAGATGAGACATTTTCTAATGCTTTGGGAGTCTGCTCTAGCAAGTCTTTTGACATGCCGGTGTTGAAAGGAGAGCTTTTTGGACAGACCGTTTGGGTTCTGCGAGATACAGGAAGCAATAGTATAGTCGTACGACGAGATCTTGTACCGGACGCAGCAATGATAGGCACTGAGTCTATCATACTACTGGCTGATGGTAGCTCTATTAACGTTCCGGAAGCGGAAGTCAACATTTCATCACCGTACTTCTCCGGTGTTACGGTCGCAAAGTGCATGGAGAGACCATTGTATGATGTGATCATTGGTAACGTTCCTGGAGCACGCCAACCCACGGAGCCAGATCCCAATTGGAAAGCATCCTCGTTTACTTCTGTAGCAAGTAAATCACGCAAGATGAGCACTACGAAAGAAGACAGTGGTTCTCTGCAGGTTATAGTGGGTGCCAAGATCTCGAAACCATGTTCCCCGGTGGGCGTTAGAGCTTTACAATTGTCAAGAGAAATGTTTCGGACAAAGCAGCAGGAAGACACAACACTTCAAGTTTGTAGAAGCAAAATCGGGAAAAATATTCCGGGAAAAGGTACAACCGCCCATTCGTTCTACCTGGATGAAGGTGTGTTGTACAGATGCTATCAAATATGCCCAGGAAAAATAATCGATCAAGCAGTGGTAGCGAAATGCCTACGCCTCGAAGTCCTTAATATGGCACATGACAACTCCTTGTCTGGGCATCAAGGCATACGGAAAACCACGGAACGGGTCCTTGGATCATTTTATTGGCCCGGCGTCCAAGAGGACGTTAAAAGATTTGTGAGATCGTGCGATGTATGTCAAAGAACCTTCCCAAAAGGTAGAGTGGGCAAGGCTCCACTGGGACGAATGCCGCTTATAGATACCCCATTCGAACGGGTAGCGGTAGATATCATCGGTCCCTTGACTCCAACATCGAGTAAGGGCAACCGATATATACTCACTCTTGTGGACTTTGCAACTCGCTTCCCGGACGCCATCCCTTTACCTTCTATTGACTCAGCAACTGTAGTCGAAGGGTTGGTTGAGATGTTCTCAAGGATCGGTTTCCCACACGAGATCCTTTGTGACCAGGCATCTTGTTTTACATCAGAGTTGATGAAAGAAATCAATGATTTACTCGCCATCAAGCATCTCAGTTCAACGCCTTATCATCCAATGTGTAATGGAATGGTGGAGCGCTTCAACGGAACCCTTAAGATGATGCTGCGGAAACTATGCCAAGAGAAACCAAAAGCCTGGGATCGATATCTTGCTCCTCTTCTTTTTGCGTACCGTGAGGTGCCACAAACCAGCCTCGGTTTTTCGCCATTTGAATTGATATACGGACGACAAGTACGAGGACCCTTGGCCATACTCAAGGATCTCTGGACAAGAGACAGGCTCAAGGAAGATGTTAAGACGACATATGCATACGTTCTCGACCTCAGAAACCGACTAGAAGAGACTTTGAAGTTAGCTCACCAGAACTTGTGCAAAGCTCAGAAGACTCAAAAGGGGTACTACGACCGAAACAGTTGTCGTCGACAGCTGAAGATAGGAGATCGTGCACTCATACTCCTCCCAACCAGTGATAACAAACTCATGATGCAATGGAAGGGACCATTTGTAGTCACTGGAAAGAAAAACAACTTTGACTACTGGTTGGACGTAGGCCATACCACTAAATTATTCCACATCAACATGCTGAAGCGGTATGAAGAGCGCCAACCACTAGCTAGGTTCCAAACTTCCTCGTTTATAGTGATTGACGAACCAGAAAATGAAGCCCCTTACCACGCTTTAAAGCTAAAGCAGGTGGGGGTATCAAAGGCATTCCTCAGAAAAGGTTGGAGCTGATTATTTGAGTAGGTCAGGATCATATATTGAATCCAGCACTTAAGAAGCTCATGATTTTGTATGCTTTCTTATTTTTTTTGTTGAAATCTGCATGTCGCTCAATCTGTTTAGTACATGTACTGTATGAAGTCTCACGAGTCCACGCGCATCGCCACAGTTTTTTTTTTATTTTTATTTTCGCTTCATCAAAAAAAAAACTTTTCGAAAATGGGGACTTTTTGTCATGTACAAAAGACTTATGTGCGCGTGTCTGGTGCGGCGGACGATCAGTGACCATCAAAGAAGAAAAAGAATGGCGGGATTCGGCGCGTGCTCGCCTAACACGGCACCTCGGCCAACAGCGAATCACGAAGACACACGATTGCTGGAAGAGGGAGCAGAAGAAGAAGAGAAGGAAGGCAACGTTCGAAAAGAAGGCCGATGTGCGGAGTGGTCGAGGCAAGGTTGTCGGGCTCTGGGTCCGAACCTCAAGACCTCAAGAGCACCCGTCGGAGAAGTGAGGCTGTCTGACTGTGGGTCCGAGTCTCAAAGACTTCAGGAGGGCCGGGCGGAGAAGCGAAGCTGTCGGGCTGCGGGCCTGAGTTTCATAACTTCAGCGACGATCCGGCCTCTGTTCTACCTCCAGCCTTTGGTGTCCGTGGGTCCTGCAGTGACATGGTGCTGAAGGCAAGCCCTACTTACTTTCCTCCTGTGACTTCTTGGCCGAGCTGCGGACGATCGTCAAGACGCAAGTAGTGTCTCATCGTCTTATACTCACGCGACCGACGCACTGCATCTGATGCCGTCACAACGCCGCCCCGTACAGCGCTGCACCGACGCTACCAAGTAATTGTGACCGGTCACGAACTTTAAAACTGTTATATATATAATTATTTATTGTGAGAGAACATTTAAAAGTGCATGAACTTTTATATTAATCTTAGTACCTTGGTTAGTTAGTTTGTGTGTGACAGTTTGTGTTAATTATATGTTCATGTCTTGTTAACAATCGGCTTCGTTGTTTCTTTTCCCCACTGCGAATTAGTCTCAGTGGTGGCCACAATAATTCGAACCGTGCAAGTACAAATACATTCCCGGGTAAACAACCCTTCGTTGACCTAGGAAGATCAAATCATCACACTCAGCCATTTATGTTGTTTCGGGTACTATGTATTTTCACTGCCAGGAGCTGCTCACTGCACCCGGTGCATTTGATGTGCCGCCGTCATCCGCCTCCTATCTGAGAACCACGTCTTGTATTGTGTTGGCGATATAACATTGCAGTGTGTTTTCTGTTGGCAACGTATCATATTTGTATGAGTTACTTAATAAGGTGGAAAAGAACTAATCGGAATTTGAATGTTTATTTCATATTTCAAGATTGCAGGTACAATTGACTCTGGAAAGTGAGTTATAGAGTCAATATTAAGGTAGAGTAGTTGTATTTATGAATTCTGAATTGTGTCATCCGTCGAAATGTAGCAGGCTGCTATAATTTAACCGTATGTACTTTCTTCAAAATATAGGCTTGTAACTGAAAAATTATGATCCATCTTTCTGGGGCAACTGCTTTATGTCTAAGCGAAGTGCATGGCTATCACCAAAAGTGTTGCAGTGGACTGAAGCTCAAATTAATTCATCAAGTCATGAAGACTAATGCATCAGTTGATCTAATTCTGTTGGTGAGCGCATGAGAGGTGCTCAAGTCAAGCTTGGACATTTTATTTTTTAGGATTATGAAACATGTTTACATGCATGGAAGTGATCTCATTTTTCGAGGTAATCCCTTTTCATTTTGGCAGTACAAGGATGCCAGCAGCGTAGAAAGATTTCTTTTATGTTGCAGCCATGCATGGACAGCCTACTGTATTTCATTATCCTAGTGGCCCAAAGAAATGAGTCTTGGAGTGAAGTTGGGCTTTTATAGCAGATGCCGCAGCACCTCTCATCCAAGATTATTTGTAAAGTGCCCATTGTGTGGTGCACTGTATGTGCACACATATTTTCCTGGATGAAGAGAACCCCCATGGTATTTAAGCAGGGCCATTTCTTCCTAAGTGCACTGTCTACACGTTGGAGAACCTCACAGCTGTACTTGCTCACTACTCGTGTACTTGCTCAGCTAGTCTCACTACTAGGGAGGAAATCAAGATGATGCTACATCTATCCACTCAAAAACCCATGACCATGAGTTCACCTGCCGATCGAGTTGCTCGAAACTTCTTGTGTTGGGAAGCTTCCATATGTGTTCATTGTTTAGGCAAGTGTAACTTTTATAAATGATTCACCCACATATTGTCATAGGTGATGACCTGGCAAATAAACCTGTCACAAAACCTTTCCTGTCACAACATTCTTCAAGCTTTAGGCTAGTTTGCAGTCTACTGTGCCAATCGAAGACTGCCAGTTGTCTTGAAATCCAGTATTCACTGACATTTCGGAACATCAGGTGTTTGTGAATGATAGTATTCAGTGTCCCTTAAGAGAGATACATCTGTTCCACAGTTGAAGCATCAGTTGGTGGTTTTCAAGGATTTGACACTTAACTTCACAGATCCTCACGGGATTCTTGGAACTTGACTCGGGCTGGGGTGGCTTCCCGTTTCTGCTGCACTGGTGAAGCTTCCTCCAACTGAGGAGCGGTGGTGCATTGCTTGTACACACTTCCCTCCCTTCTCGGATGGAGTCGCCGTAGTGATTTCGAGGGCGTCATTTTCCCACTGTGGTCATGACGCTGCAGTCGTGTTCCGCTCTGTATCCACAATTGCAGGGTAAGGGACAGTACCGATGTCTAGCTCGGTCACTGGTGTTCCAGCTTCCTGAGAGGCTCCAGTGTGCCTGAGCGGCTTCCAATGACGTGGGGTTATCTGCTCGTATCCCAAATGTACATGGGAGTGGCACGCTGCTCGTGGTTAGCGTACAGCTGTTATCCTATATCGCTCAATCTTCTATGTTGTGTCTCAAAGTGCTGGGCTTGATGTGATCGCATTGTTGTCGTACTAACCTGTTAGGACCTTTAATGAGCCGCAATCTGTGCCCTAGCTTTCTCAAAACTGTTCCCTCTGTCCAGATAGGGTTCTCTCCGAAGTTTCAAAAGAAAACTGCTTGTCCGACGGTGAGTGCTCTCTACACTGTGTCCCTGTGGCAGTTTGTATAGGTTTTGTTCTTGCTTTGGGCTGAATGTGCAGCTGGCGTTTGACCGCAGTGTGAAAGGAACGGTGTGAAAGGGTTAAGTGGCCTTAGCTCTTGCATTGTGTCTACTGGTTGCTCTACTCATTGGTTGCTAACCACGTGCCACTTGTGCTCTCAGCCTTGGCAAAGACAGCATAGCTTTGTTGCATTGGTGGACAAAAGCAGCTGCTTGACAGAAAATTCAAGATGCCTTTTGTCAGTTTTGTTGCTGTTGTTGATGAAAGGTTAATAGGTCATGACTGGATGCTGTGTAAATGACAGTGAGGGAGAATATTAAAAAATAAATATTAAGAAAATAGTACTGCTTCATTTTTGTAACATGCATTTGTGAGCATCGACTTGCTTAGAACATACATGGCAGAAAACCAAGAGGGTTGACTCCTATTAGAAGCGTTTGTAGTGTTAGAAAGGGGACTGTAGCAGCGATCCAAATTCACTTCTGTTAGTCAGTTATTTTAATGTTCGCTTCCTGTATACTACACATTTTTTTGGTTTGTTTTTTCATGGTGCCGTCAACCATATCTTGCACACTAGCACAAAGGGAACTTTTATTGCAAGTATGTATGGTTGTAATACTAAGTCATGCAAGTCTTAGCACTGTGATTCACTTGGTGGCTATTGTGCACAGTGCTAGGAAGTGACATTGTCATTTTACAAGCACTTTTTTCCTATGCATTTGCTTTTGTGCAATGTGGTCAAACTTTTGCATGTCTGTAATGAACGAGGAACATGCATGGCATAAATCTATGCTGTTCCAGCAGCAAACATTTGGGCAGTGTTGTGTGAGGCTTTCTACAGCTGCTTCTACGTGTTGCAGTCTTGTACATTGAGACCCTGGTGTAATTAACCTATGATACAACAATAAAGTGATTGATTTATTATATGATAAAAAATGAAATTAAATTTGTATTCATTCTTACAAGAGGGGGAATATCCATAGACAAAAAAAGATATGTGTAAAATAGCTTGAATGCGCTGCCACCGTACACGCAGACTGGGCACGAGAGCTACGCACGAAGTCAAAATTAAGCATAATACAATCTCCCTGCGGTGATCGACATGCACCGAACGAAACATTGATACGCTTCCGATAACATCGAGCGCGCATACGATCAGCTGTTTTAGCTGAGCGCTTGCTGTCCGCCCCGCTCAGACCGGCATATGCTAGCAAATGCCACACAACCGCTTATGGTGCATCCAGACGAAGGACCGAATCCGGATTTTTAGCGGACGCGGACGACTATGCCACGGACCGTCCGGCTGCAGGCGCATCCACACGGCGGACGAAGCCCTAGCAGACGACAGCGCCACCGAGCCGGATTACTCTCGACCGCAGCCTCTGCGCTGGCTAGCAGCAGACTGGTTTGAGAGGTTCTTCCTGCAAAATGGAGGCCAGCTAAAAGCGACGTTTGGGCAGTTTGGCCGCGATGGCTGTTCTTATGTTCGAGGTTGACGAGGACTTCGATTTGTTTCCACGAAAACGGCGTTGTTGGCGGAAAGACTGGATGGGAAGGAAATAATTGGGGGTGCAAAACCTGCTCTACGAAGAGCTCCTGAAGACTGACCTCGACGAATACCGGAGGCTGCTCGTGTAAGCAGAGAGCAGTTTCTGCAACTGCTGTCGCGCGTGGGGTCCCGCATACGAAGGAAGGATACTGTTATGCGCCGTTCTATATCAGCGGAAACCACGGTGTAAGAAATATACTCTCACACCGTGCTGCAGGTCACACTGCGGTACCTTGCTTCAGGTAAGTATCACACGTTTCCAAGTTATTACAGAGATCGCCGTGGTAAATGTATATCGGTTGAAAACTGAGCTTGGTGCTGATCGAAGGCCGCTACACATGTGTCTTTAAGTGCGTTCGTGTGGTAGTGTATAAGCTCAATCGCGCCCGAAATTTTCAATGCAGATCCAGAGGGTTCACGTGGAAGGGGTATCACGAGTGCGCACAAGTTTTGTATGGCCGTGCTGTCGGCACCGACTTTCTGCATAAACATGCATCAGATAATATTGATCTGTTTACACTAATTACACCACTCAGTGTGATTGGTTTTCGCTGATACTCTATTCATTTACTGCTCTAAAACAACCAGATATCAGATGTATTTCTACACGTCCTACTTTTTTTGTTGTCTGCTAGCGAGCAGTTGACTGAGATTTTTTTTTTCTTTGCAGGAGAGTCACTATTCCCTGATTGTGACGGTGTCCGCATAATCTGCACGGCTGAGGTCCCACAAAGTGGGAAACTCTTCCACGATGTGGTTGAAATAAAAGGCGGCATCATCGCACACATTCATTGTTCATAGAAGTGAACGAAACCAGGAGCTATGAAGCCATAGAATAAAGACCAACTTTATGAAGCACTGAAACCAGGCGCCAGCAAACAAAGTACTGATGCTGACTGCAATGCGGCTGTCCTCGAGCAGGAGAGAAGTGTACTGGTTCCCAGACACTGCGTGTTTATAAGCTAAAGCGGCGGCTTTACCCCGCCAGAATCCGGATGTGAAAAACGGCTTGGCGTTATCCGTCCGCGCGCCTCCCGGACGAGGCGCGGACGAGGCAAATCGCTGATGTGAGGTCACGTGACGCGCCGTCCGGCTCTCCAAATCCGGATTCGGTCCTTCGTCTGGATGCACCATTAGCGGGGACGATATAATTGCGCTTGCGCACGACGCTCATACCGGCAGCGGAACGAAGACCGCATCCCTCGCTCCGCTACAAAGCCGACTGAGCGGAGCGTGATAGCGGTGACTACTTGGCCTCGTCGTCGTTTTGCAGCCGAGTTGATAGCGCGTCGCTCGCGTCTCGGCAAGACGCGCTTATCAAATGCGAAATCTACGCAGTTCCCTGCAGTATCTCGGAGCATGAAATCTGAGCGGCGCGGAGCGTAAACAGCGTTCTTCTAAAACTGTCTATATAGTCTGTACCGGTGCTCGCATGTAGTTGCAGCGCGCAGCTTCAGAAATACGCCGGCATGTAGGCCAACTGAGAAGGCAACTTTGGTCATGTGCGCATGCACCCGTAGTAGACTCGCTCTTGCCTTCACGCAGCTGACACGCGTGGACGACTGTTTTCAGCGTTTACAAATAATGCCGGAGCCATGCAGAAGAGAGGGCTTCCTTGGCAACTCATCGCGACGTCTTTCCTACTTCATTGATGGCTCACCATACCAATCTACTTGCATCGATCTTTCATGAAGATACACTTTATCGAATACCGGTGGTTTGGTGTCGCCTCGTGCCTTCATAAATGCGTGCATTAGCTAACATGCGTCGACGCCGCGACGCATTTCGCAGTGCCCATCTAATCGCGGGCGCCATATTGGGGCTCCGTCGTTAGTGTCGATCTGCTAGTCAATCGTGCACACAGCATTGCTGTCGGTGTTGTAAGGCAGCAAACAGGCTTGCTGTCGTTGCAAACAGCATTGCTGTCGACGTCGGAAGGCAGCAAACAGGAATGCTGTCGTTGCAAACAGCATTGCTGTCGGTGTCGGAAGGCAGCAAACAGGCATGCTGTCGTTGCAAACAGCATTGCTGTCGGTGTCGGAAGTCAGCAAACAGGCATGCTGTCGTTGCAAACAGCATTGCTGTCGGTGTCGGAAGGCTGCAAACAGACATGCTGTCGTTGCAAACAGCATTGCTGTCGGTGTCGGAAGGCAGCAAACAGGAATTCTGTCGTTGCAAACAAGAATGCTGTCGTTCCGACAAGAACGCTTTGACGGATTTTTTGACTGGGTGGCGCGTGCTGTGCTTGCGCCGCTAGCACGCGCCGCCCAACTTTATTTTGCTCGCCATCCGGAGACGGCCCCAAAGCACCAACCGAGAGCGCCGACCTTAGCGTCCCCGCATAGCAGCGTCAGTGGGCGCTACAATGTCATGAGCTCTTGCATTGAACCGCGGATGCCGCGCAGATAACCCGGTGCCACAAAAGGCACAAGAGGAGACCGACTTAAGCCAAGCTGCCTCGAGACCGCTCTCGAAACGCGCTCAGCAACCAAATTCATCTGGTTCTGCATTAAACACATCGTGTGTAGCAGTAGTATGACAAGAGTTCATGACGAACATAAATGATGGGTCATTACATGAATATCATTACATGTGTGTCAGGTAGGTCATGAAACAGCCGCCTACGTATTAGTGCTTTCAGGGTCGTTTCGTTAACTTGGTATGTAACTGGAATGGGTGCGGACATGGATACTAAGTGAAGGAAACATTAAAGGATGATGGTTGAAGTAATAGTCATGAGCATGACTCAACGAAAATGAATGTGGCTTGGAAATAAATTAAAACTCAAAGACCAATGAAGTTGGATCGGACGTGGGTACTAAATGAAGGAAATTAGTAAAGAGAGAGACCGAAGAAAAGGGGAAAGGCATGGAGGGTAACCAGACGTTAAGGTCCGGTTGGCATCCTACGCTGGGGAGAGAGGGGAGGGGAAGGTAAAGTGACAGGAAAGTAGAGATAGAGAAAGAAAGGGAGCACAGATGCACAATCACAGTCAGTCACTGTCACCGCATACAATCACTGCACTGCACAGTAGTACATGTAGCACAGTAAACATCAGTTCAGGCTACAGCCGTTAGTCCAATTTTGCAGTCTTTAAGAACTGCAACACAGCTTTCGTCACTCGCCGCTGCGATGTCTTGTGATGGCAGTATTCTAAAATGGTTTCCTCTTTTAAAGGTCTTTGGTCCAAGCGCGCTATAGCGAGACTGGCTTAGTGAGATACGTTATCGTATGACCCCTTGACATCTATAAACAAAGCTGCAGATACTCTTTTACATGACTTTTGATGCTGGACATACATAGCGAGATCAACAACACTGTCTATTGATGGGCGATCTCGACGAAAACAAGCCATGCAATTTGGAAACATGTTGAAGTGTTCCAGGTACCACTCCAATCGGGCAAGGACCATTTTTTCCATTATCTTTCCCACACAGCTGGCCAGTGCTATATATTGGGTAGCACGAGGAGAGTTCAAGCGGAGACTTGCCGTGCTTCAGGAGAAGGACCAAGTAGCTTGTCTCTCATTCATCGGGAACCGTACCATCTTGCCAGGATACGTTGTAGAGGTCTAGCAGTTCTTTCCAGGCGCCTTCACTCAGGTTGAACAAGGTGTGGTATGATATTCCCTCTGGTCCTGGTGTTGAAGAACGCCGGCATAGAGCAAGGGCCGCCTCAAGTTACTCCAGTGTGAAAAAAAGATCCATATGGTAGTCACGCGAAGCAGGGATGTCATTGAGGGTTGGAGAGCCTTAACCAGTCGCTTGGCCAGCGATCCGTGCACAAAAGTCTTCAGTAGCCTTAACATCCAGCCGCCTCAGAAAGAGCGCCAGCGCTTTGAATGGCAAGCGTTGTTCAGGGAAGGAACGCAAACCCCGTACAGTTCTCCAGATGTGGGAAAGTGGTTTCCGGGGGTCTAGTGACCGGCAAAACATTGTCCAACGTCGAGATGGAAATTTATCCATGCAACGCTGCATTTTTTTTGTAGGCGTCTGGCTATCCTAAGGTCATTGATGGATTTTGTATGCCGGTATTGCCGCTCCGCACGACGACAGATTGCACGAAGCCGCTCCAACTCTATATCCAACTCCATGAGATTAGACGAGGCTGTGACCGTGCGCGTGGCGTCTCGTATTGCACACTTTATTGTTTCCTCTAATCCAGAAGACAAGCCCATTCGGCAAGCAACTTCCATGGCAGAGGTAAAAGTAGTCCAGTTAATTGATCAAGTGTTGTTCCATGGGAAGGACCTAGACATCCCTTTGATGATAAGGTACGTGGAAATGTGATCACTCCCGTGGGTCTCAGTATCCAAAAACCATTTAACACACCTTGTGAAAGCGCTGGATACGAAAGCTTGGTCAAGACAGCTGGCATAATTGACGCCCCTTAGGAACGTCGGGCTGCCGTCATTCAGGAGCGAAAGGCTGTGGTTGCAGGCGAAGTTTGCCAGTCTTTGCCTTTTTCGTTTGTCCTTCTGCTTACCCATGTCATATGGTGCGCATTAAAATCTCCGATTATGACCTTTGTAGCAGGACACACCGCCAAATTTTTGTGAATCTCTTCGAATCTTTATCCTTCGAAACTTTATCCTGGCTACCTCCTTCGAGGTGTCGAGCAGGCCCCCCCGCGAATTTAGGGTTACGGATTGGGACCTCTTTCGAAAAATCAGGGAGGGAAAGATGGCGGATCCCACAGACTTTAAAGAATGGTTGTTGCAATTGAAATGGGACGTCGAGTCCGCCACCAAGACGATCCGCACAGGCCTCAAAATGGACAGGATGGACAGCCGTCTCGCTCACCTCCTCGAGGCCAAGGCTGCTCTCCTGGTCAGGTGGAAGGGGCAACGGCTCAATCGTACACTCTGTAAGAGGATAGCAGTACTAAATCGCACCATTGATGCACATTGTCGCACGCTCGCTATTCAACAGTGGGGCGAAATTTGTAATTCGGCCGATGGGCAAATGCGCACGGGCGGCAAATGGAACCTCCTGAAGCAGCTCTTAGACGAATCGGCCTCAAAGTCCAACCAAAGACTAGCTATGGACAGGATTCTGCACGAAGTCAAACGGGTAGGCTCGACCGTGCAGGACATTATCCAATCGTTGGCCGACAGATACCTACCCACAGGCCCCTCGGGCGACGCGGACTATCCCCGCTACCGGGGTCTCCAGCGGGAGGACCTGGTTGCTCATTTCTCTAAAAACGAGGTTAGGGAAGCACTTTTTACCCTGAACGGCCGATCGGCCCCTGGGCGGGACGGAATTTCGAACAGGCTTCTTCGCAATTTGGACGAAAATGCCATCTTCACGTTAACGGACGAGATCAATCACGTGTGGGATTCGGGTGACGTCCCGGACGAATGGAAGCTCGCGTCGGTAGGTCTGATTCCAAAACCAGGTCGAACTCCCCGACTAAATAACATGCGACCAATCTCGCTCACTTCGTGCGTGGGAAAGGTCGCGGAACACGTCATTCACAACCGGATATCTAGGTACATTGAGGAACGCGAACTGTTCCCATACAACATGGTGGGCTTTCGTCCGTCCCTGTCATCTCAGGACGTCATGAAAGTCATTAAACACCAGATCATCTACAGGGACACCAGAGACGTCAGGGGTATCCTAGCACTGGATCTTGAAAAGGCCTTCGATAAAATTTCCCACAGGCACATCCTTGATTCCGTTACGGAGATAGACCTTGGATCCAAGTTTCACGGTTTCGTCAGTTCATTCCTTCGGGGCAGGCGCGCCACTCTCAAGGTGGGCGAGGTAAAGTCTGATCCCTTCGATCTGGGGGCAAGGGATCCATATGGGACCAACCCCTCAGGGGTCGGTCATCTCGCCACTTCTCTTCAATGTCGCCATGCGCGGTCTCTCAGCCCGTCTGTCCGAAGTGAATGGCGTTAATCACACTCTTTACGCCGACGACATCACGGTGTGGTGCGATGGTGGCAGTGAAGACAGAGTCGAGGAATCCCTACAGGCGGCCCTGAGCTGCACGGAGGAGTTCTTGGCGGGCACGGGGCTCCGGCTCTCCCCGTCCAAGTCCGAACTTCTTTTGTATCGACCGACCAGGAGGGGGCGCATCCCCAAGGGTCAGGTGCCTGTGGAAAAGGTTTACATCTCCATTCGCACGGCCATCGGGCTGGTCATTCCCAAGGTGGAGGTCATCCGCGTACTCGGTATGCTCGAGGCAAATGGTTGTAATGGACAGACGATTGCTCGTATCGCCACCAAAACGGATAACATGGTCAGGCTCATCACTAGGGTCTCCAACAGCCGCGGAGGGCTGGGGGAGGACAACCTCCTCAGGTTGTATCAAGCCTTCCTAATGAGCCACATCACGTACGTGGCCGCCGCGCATCGCTGGCACGGATACGAGAGGGCAAAGCTCGAAGCGCAGATGCGCAAGAGCATCAAAAAGGTGCTCGGCATCCCCATGGCCGCCAGCACGGAGAAGCTCATGCAGCTGGGAGTCCACAACACTCTCGACGAGGTTGTCGAGGCACAGCAGACGGCCCAGCTCTTCAGGCTCTCTTCCTCGCCTGCGGGGAGGCGGATCTTGGAGGCGCTGGGCTGCAATCCCACTGCCGTCAGGGAGAGGCGGTGCGCGCTCGACGTGGATACACGGGAGGCCATCACGGTCTCGCTGTTCCCGCGCAACGTGCACCGGCAACACAATGTAGGCAGACGCAGGGCCCAGGCGGCCGCACTTCTGAGATCCGTGGCTAGCGATCCGCGATCGGTAGCGTTCGTCGACGCCACCCAATACGGTACATCCGACCGATTCGTGGCGGCCGTGGCAGATCACAGGGGCAACCTCCTTAACGCCGCGTCGGTGCGGGGCTCGTCTCCGGCACTGGCGGAGCAGGTTGTGGTGGCCCTCGCCCTCCGGGACCGGAGCAGGCCGCAGATCTACACGGATTCCCGGGCGGTGGTCAGGGCCTTCGCCACGGGTTCGGTCTCGAGGGAAGCGGCCCCCCTGCTTTGCGGCAGCAGCGTCTCCGCCCACGTCATCACTTGGTTCCCGGCCCACATGGGACCTCAGGTCTCCACCGTCGTTCCCAACGCCAACGAGCTGGCCCACGCCCGCGCGCGCGAACTCACCCAGCGCGCCGGGGAAACGCCGCTCGAGGGCGCGAGGTTCCACAAGGACTCGCTCAACACGTTTAACGAGATTTCAAAGCACTATCAGCTCGGCAGGAGGGTCTATCCCCCGCCTCACGCCAAGCTCTCCAGGCCTCAGTCTTCCACCCTTCGCATGCTGCAGACCGGGTCCTATCCCAGTCTAGCCAGGGTAAGTAGGTACGCGGACTCGTTCGAGCCCGATTGTTCGGATTGTGTCGATCCCTTTTGCACTTTAGAATACATGCTCTGGCGGTGTCCCTCGTTACGTGACCACGACAATCTCACCACGGAAGAAGAGTGGGTGGAGGCGCTCAAGAGCTCCGACCTCACCGCTCAGCTACGGGCTGTCCAGAGGGCCCACGACGCGGCGGTCAGGCACGGCCTGCCCGTCCCAACGTGGGAGCGGCCCGCGGTGGCTCCTCCCCCTTAAGGGGTTCTCGGAGTCACTCCTCAGGACTTAAAATAAAGTTCACTGCCTGCCTGCCTGCCTCTTCGAAACAAACTTATTTGAACGTCATATATAAACGCTACGAGTGTAAACATGACTTTGCCCTTTTTAACTGTTAGGCAAACATATTGTCACGAGCCTCGAGGAGTAGCCCGGAAGGTTTAATAAACGTAGAGCAGCTGGCTCTTGGAAGACGCGACCGTCGGGGCTGGCTCGAGCAGAGAGGGGCGCGCGGTCTTCTTTCTTGGGCTCGACCCACTCTTGCCCTCGACCCACTACCTACAGGTGGCAATATCCCCCCTTACGAACAAAAGCATCGCCTCGATGCTAAAAAAAGAATAAGTGTAGAAGACAAAGAAGAAGAAGGCAGGCAAAGCGAAAGTACACACAAAAAAGTAGCCGTCACGCCGGCACAGTCAATGAACGAAGAAGCAATCTCCCAAAGATAAATGAAAAGTAGAAACAAAGAAGGGAATGAGAGAAAAAAAACGAAAACAAAAAAAAGTTACGGACGCGCAATGTACGGCTTCATGCGCACAACATGAACTATGTCTGAGGTCGGTTGTCTTTGTGTCCTATTCCGCGTCTGCGATGTTGTGTCCGGAACAACTTCGTAGTTTACATCACTGACGCGGCGGAGCACTTTATACGGACCGAAATACCGGCTCAGCAGCTTTTCACAGAGGCCACGACGGCGAACGGGGGTCCACACCCAAACTTGGTCCCCGGGGTTGTAGGACACGTCCCTGTGGCGGATGTTGTAGCGTCGTGCGTCTGCCTGCTGCTGCTGGCCGATATGCAGCCGCGCGAGCTGCCGAGCTTCCTCAGCACGCTCTGCAAATTCCTCGGCGTCAGTTGTAAATAGGTCAGCGTCTTGACACGGCAGCATAGCGTCCAGCATCGTCTGGACTTCGCGACCGTAGAGAAGGCGAAAGGGCGTGAAGCGCGTCGTCTCTTGCACGGCGGTGTTATACGCGAAGGTCACGTAAGGCAAGATCCGATCCCAAGTTTTATGTTGAACGTCGATGTACATTGCGAGCATGTCTGTTACCGTCTTATTCAGTCGCTCTGTAAGTCCGTTGGTCTGCGGATGGTACGCGGTCGTCTTGCGATGCCTGGTGTTGCTCAATTCAAAAACTTCGTCCATAAGCTGCGCTGTGAATGCTGTCCCTCTGTCTGTTATTACAGTGGAGGGAGCACCGTGACGCAAGACGATGTGGCGCATGAAGAACTGCGCTACCTCTGAGGCCGTGGCTCGTGGGATCGCCTGCGTCTCAGCATAGCGTGTTAAATAATCAGTCGCGACGATCACCCATTTGTTGCCGTCGGCCGAGAGAGGAAACGGTCCGAGAATGTCCATGCCGACTTGGTCGAAAGGCGTGTGAGGTGCTTCAATTGGCTGAAGTAAGCCAGCCGGTTTAACGGATGGTGTCTTGCGGCGCTGGCATTCACGACAGCCTTTAACGTACTGTTTGACGCTTGCCGAAAGCCCGGGCCAATAGTACATTTCGCTTACTCTAGCGAGTGTTCGCGAAAAGCCTAAATGACCAGATGTCGGTTCGTCATGGCAAGCGAAGAGGATGTCGTCGCGCATGTCCCTTGGAACCACCAGGAGGTAAGCACGGCTGGTCGAACGAGCATTCTTCTTATAAAGCACGTTGTCTCGCAGACAGAAGGACGTCAGCGAGCGGGACAGATGGCGTGGTATGGTTGTGTCGCGGCCCTCTAAATGATCGATGATCGGTCTAATCTCAGCGTCGTCACGCTGCCGTCTGCTCAAGTCCGACGAACTAATGGCGCCCAGGAAGCCGTCATCATCCTCTGTTTCCTGACTGGCAGGATCAATGGGTGCGCGGGACAGCGTGTCAGCGTCTTCATGCTTACGGCCAGACTTATAAACGATGGTGATGTCAAATTCCTGTAGCCGCAAGCTCCACCGTGCCAGTCGTCCTGAAGGGTCGCGCATGCTTGCCAGCCAACAGAGGGCATGGTGGTCCGTCACTACTTTGAAGGGACGACCATAGAGATAGGGGCGAAACTTGATGATCGCCCACACGACCGCGAGGCACTCTTTCTCCGTAGTCGAATAATTCGCCTCGGCACGGGACAGGGAGCGGCTGGCATACGCTATAACTCTTTCCACTCCATCTTGAAGCTGAACGAGCACTGCGCCAAGGCCAATGCTGCTAGCATCGGTATGCACCTCAGTATCAGCATCATCGTCAAAATGTGCAAGAACGGGTGCTGACTGCAGGCGCTGTCGTAATTCAGCAAAAGCCGCCTGTTGCTCGTTATGCCACACAAATGGCGTATCGTCCCTTGTAAGGCGTGTCAGGGGTTCCGCTATCTTCGAAAAGCCTTTAATAAACCGGCGATAGTAGGCGCACAAACCCAGGAAGCGCCGGACGGCCTTCTTATCGGCAGGAGCTGGAAACGCGGCCACAGCGGCAAGCTTGTCTGGATCGGGTCGGACCCCTTTGGCGCTTACTACATGCCCGAGGAACTTGAGCTCTTCGTAACCAAAGTGGCACTTTTCGGGCTTAAGTGTGAGGTCTGCCGATCGGATGGCTTCTAGCACACTCCGTAGGCGGTGAAGATGCTGCTCGAACGTTTCGGAGAAGATGACCACATCATCCAGGTACACAAGACAGGCCTGCCACTTCAGTCCAGTAAGGACAGTGTCCATCATTCGTTGGAAAGTAGCCGGGGCTGAACACAAGCCAAAAGGAAGCACTCGAAATTCATAGAGCCCATCTGGAGTCACAAAGGCTGTTTTCTCTCGGTCGCGTTCGTCTACCTCGATTTGCCAGTACCCGCTTTTTAAATCGAGAGAAGAAAAATAGTGGGCACGCCGTAGTCTATCTAACGAGTCGTCGATACGCGGCAGCGGGTACACGTCCTTTTTAGTCACGTTGTTGAGCTTGCGGTAGTCGACACAGAAGCGTAGCGTTCCGTCTTTCTTTTTGACAAGAACGACCGGAGACGACCACGGGCTGTTGGAAGGTTCGATGACGCCATCGTCAAGCATCTCCCGGACTTGCGTACGTATGGCTTCGCGTTCTTTTGCCGACACGCGGTAAGGCTGCTGGTGTATCGGGCGTGCGTCTTCGTACGTGATGATCCTGTGTTTAGTGATGGAAGTCTGGCGTACCTTGGAAGAATGTGCGAAGCATGTCCTGAATTCAAGCAAGAGCTTGCGCAGTGCTGTCTGGCTATCGGTGGACAGTTCAGAATTGATGTCGAGATGGCCCAGAGATGTGTCTGCTGTCTCCACTACTTCTGACGTGAAACAGTTGTTAACGTTTGCTACTGCGTCTGCAAACGCTAATGAAGTGCCGCGGAACAGGTGTCGGTGCTCGTAGCTAAAGTTGGTGACAAGCAATTGCGAATGACCAGCACGAATCTGTATAACACTTCGAGCCACGCAAACACCTTGCTTCAGTAGGTGTTCCAAGTTGCTTTCGGCCACCGCTTCGCCATCGCGTAAGCCACAGCATGTGACGTCGACGAGGACACTGGCTCGTGGAGGAAGCGTTACACTGTCTGCCGAAACACGGAGTACGTCGTCGCGCCGTTGGCCGTCTTGCACGTCGACTGCTCGTTCGGAAGAGAAAGTGATACGACGCTCTTGCAGATCGATAATCGCGCCGTACTCCTGCAGGAAGTCAACCCCAAGAATAACGTCGCGGGAGCATTCGCGTAAGACAAGGCAGCTCGCTACGAATGTTGATCCTTGAATCTCAACTCTAGTCGTGCAGGCGCCCAGTGGAGTAACGACGTGGCCGCCAGCCGTCCGAATCTGCGAGTTATGCCAGGGCGTGATAACTTTCTTCAGCTGCGTTGCTATTTTCCCGCTTAGAATCGTGTAGTCTGCGCCGGTGTCCACTAAAGCACTAACGGCATAACCGTCAATAGTCACTGGTATATCGAGCGAAAGCCGGTCGTCCCGTTCAGCTGCAGGTGATGTCGGATCGGTAGGTTTCCGTAACTGCGTCCGTCGGAGGTCTTCAGCGCTTCGACCGTCAGCGACCTCGCCCCCAAAGATCGCCTCAGTTAGTTTTCCCGGCGGGGACTGGTCGACCGCTCGGGAGAATACCGCTGGGGCGGAGGTGAAAATCGTCTCGGAGACGGCGATCGCGACTGCCGCCTGGCAGGCGGTGGCAAGCGCTGCTGAGAGAGGTAGTCCTCAATGTCCCGGGGTCGCTGGCCGTATCGGGGCGGCGGCGAGTATGCGGAAAAGCCGCGAATCCCAAGGCGCCGGTATGGGCACTGGCGGTACAGGTGGTCAGCTTCACCGCAGTGGAAGCACAGAGGCCGATGATCGGGTGTGCGCCAAACATCTGACTTCCGAGGGGGCGGGCGTCTGTCGTCGACGTGGTGAACCGCTCGCTCCGAATGGTGGGCAAATGGAGCGGCATGAATAACGGGCGGCGTGGTGTACCCAGCGTCGTAGTACGGTATCGGCTGTGCCGACTGAACTGACACCGTAGGAACAGCACGAACTAACAGCGGCAGAGAGGAAGCAGGGCGCTTCAGGGCTTCCGCGTAGGTCGCACGGGGGTATTCAGGAGGTACTGGCGCGGCGTTAGCAGGAGGCAAGGTGTCACGAAGGGCCTGGTGCAGTTCGTCCTTTATAATGCTTGCTATGGAGCTTACCGTAGGTTGCGGTGTTACAGCGGCCTTTTGCAACTCTTCACGCACTACAGAGCGGATGAGTTCTCGCAGAGAGTCACCGTTGCTTCCTATGGCCGCGAAAATGTCAGCAGTAGACATGCTGTTCGCTTGCCGCTCATATAGGTTCGAGCGGTGCAGAAGCATTTTTTCCATGGTCACGGCTTCGGACAAGAACTCCGCGACCGTCTTCGGAGGGCTCCGTACGAGGCCAGCGAAGAGTTGCTCCTTGACCCCGCGCATCAGATGACGTAACTTCTTCTCCTCCGTCATCCTTGGATCCGCTCGTCGGAAGAGGCGCGTCATGTCTTCGACGTACCTGGTCACAGTTTCGTTTGGCAACTGGACGCGGGCTTGAATCGCTCGTTCCGCTCGTTCGTGGCGATCGGCACTGGTGTAGGTCTCCAAGAGCTGCCGACAAAACTCGCGCCACGACGTCAGTTGCTCCTCGCGGTTCTGAAACCACGTACGCGCGCCATCCTCCAGGTAGAAGTAGACGTGTCGGAGTTTTTCCGTTTCGTTCCATTCGTTCACGGAGGCCACGCGCTCGTATTCGACCATCCAGTCTTCGACGTCTTCGAACACTGTGCCGTGAAACGTCTTCGGGATCCGTGGGCTCTCAAGTGTGTACCGGTTCGACATCGTGCTTCCCGTACCGGTTGGGGTGGTTTGAAGGGAAGCGCTGGTCATACCGGTTGATGTGGTGGGAACTGTAGCGTTGACGACTTCTGGAGACAGTCCCCTGATCCTGCGGCTGGCCCGATGCACGGGAGTGTCGACAGGCACTGGATTCGTAGCGCGGATCCTTGGAGGGGTCTGCAACATCCGTGAAGACGCTTACCCCGCACCTCCACCAGTTTGTCACGAGCCTCGAGGAGTAGCCCGGAAGGTTTAATAAACGTAGAGCAGCTGGCTCTTGGAAGACGCGACCGTCGGGGCTGGCTCGAGCAGAGAGGGGCGCGCGGTCTTCTTTCTTCTCTTGGGCTCGACCCACTCTTGCCCTCGACCCACTACCTACAGGTGGCAATATTGATTGCCATCGTGGGACGGAATCGGCTGGCGAATATAGGTGAGTTCACGACGAATAAAAACGATTAATTTGCTGCATTCACCAGTACTCGTGTACATAACAGCTTCATATCCCGATAATCTGACTGGCTTTGATACGTTAGGCTCACATACCACAGTGATTGGGAACATATTAGTATATATGAGCTGACGAAAGCCTGAAATGTGCGATTTTAGTACTCTTACATTCCACTGGATGGTTGACGCTTCCTTGACTTCTGGGCTTAAGGCGTCCAGTACTTTCAGTGGACATCGAGCAGACGTGGTTCTAAGGCGCGACAAAATCACTCAAATGGCGTCTGTGAAGGGACGCAGCATTGAAATAACTGGAGGATCAGCTTTGGGCGTGTCATCAGTGGCAGGAGTAGGCAGGTCGTAGAAGCCATAGTCATGAGCATGACTCAGCAAGAATGGCAATGACTCAGCGAGAAAAGATGGCCACTCGAAAACAGCCTGAAATGAGTTCTGACTTGGGTACTAAGTGAAAGGAACACTAAAGGATGATGGTAGACGTCATTAGTCATCACCATGACTCAGAAAAAATAATGACTCACAAAAAGAATTAACACTCAAAAACTGCTGAAGTTAGTTCTGACGTAGGTAATAAGTGGAGGAAACACTAAAGGATGATAGAAGTCACAGTCACGAGCATGACTAAACAAAAATGACAATGACTCAGCGAAAAACGATTAACACTCAAAAACCACTGAAATGGGCAGCGACGTGGGTACTAAGTGAAAGAAACACAAATGATGATGGTCGAAGTCATAGTCGTGAGTATGACTCAGCGAAAATGACAATTACTCAGCTAAAAATGATTAACACTCAAAAACCACTGAAATGGTTTCGGACATGGGTACTAAGTGAAGAAAACACTAAAGGATAATCGTAGAAGCTATAGACATGAGCATGACTCAGCAAAAATGAAAATGACTCAGCGAAGAGATATTAACACTCAAAAGCCACTGAAATGGGTTCGTACATATATGATAGGTTAGGACATGAATGTCATTACATGCGTGTCATGTAGGTCATGAAACAGCCGTCTACGTCTTGGTTCTCTAATGGTCATTCCGTTAACTTGGTCGGCTCCCCGCAGTCTGCTTCGCATAACATCGATTCCCACAGGGCGTGGGATATGCCGGATTTTTGTCAGTCCTACCACGTAGCGATTTACAACAAGAAAGGAGCAATATGATTCAATGCAGTATGAAAGGTTAGGACCTACACCCGAACTAGAACCAGCAGGAAAGTGATACTGCCTTTGTTTTTATGACAATGAAACCGAACACTAAAAAGAAGAATGTGAAAAGGAAATGTGAATGTAAAAAAAGGAAATCTGGTGTATGTATTGGTAGCCTATAGAAAATAAGGGCAGAATTCAAGAAATTTGATCGTCCCGAGTGAGCCAAATCGAAACAGGGGACATTTGCTCAAAAGGGAAAAGTGTCCCGCTAAATTCCAGACGGTTGTCAAGCCTAGATTGCTGGTAGCTTGATTTCGGCGTGCATGGGAGAAGGCTGGAAGTGACCCGTGCCATCTTTCCGTGCGTGCAAGGGCGGGGGAGAGAGAGGTTGATTGGGAAAAAGTAAACGCGACTATTTTCTGCAACCCCTTAGAAAGCGCGAGTGAGCACTTGGGGAAGGGGAGGGGGATATAAAGAATAAAGAAGAGAGAGAAGGTTGGGGCGTTCACACAGCTCTTGGCTGTCAGCAGTAGCCACCAGCGGTGGTGATGGTGAAAAACTATTGAGTGATGACAGGAGAGAGTTGGACGGGCGCATTCCCAATTAACACGACAGCCTCGTGTCCTCCAGAAACGTGAGAAATTGCCTGAAGGTGGAGTTGTGGTTCCGTGCGGGGAACAGCAGTTATGATGCCGAGACCGCAGGAAGTACCAGGCGTCGGAATGACGCGTCGAGAGAATCCCTCTTTTTTGGTGAAGGCTGCGCAGAAACAAAGATGCTCGCTGGACAGGCCGGCGATGGAATCAGGCTTTTGTTGTACCTCCGGGATGCCGCCCAAGAACAACCGATCCGGAGGCGCAGCCGGAGAGGCCGCTCCTGCCTTTTGAGGCCGCCATTAGGAAGGGGACAGGGAGACACGCGGGTATTAGGAGAGGGGGAGAGAGGGAGGAGGGGCTGCCATAGCTTGCTTGTCGTCTTCTACTTTGATATTGGTTGCACATGGCGCTGCTGAGCTCGGCCGCGCGCGCCCCATCTTGCAGACAATCAGCTGTGGGTGCAAATGATAGGCAACCCGAGATAGCTGATGGCTTCGTGTGCACTGTGTTCTCTCGCGTTTAGTTAGCCTTGAACTGAGAGACCACTGCAAGGCTGATTCGCTCACCGCTGCTGCCGCACTTCATCACGCCAGCTTCCCTATAGCGAGTGTACGCAGTCATCGAGAGAAGTGTGTTCATGTTTGCCTGTGCACGCGTGATACCATGCTTATGACTTATGTTAGTAAGCGAACGTTTACTGCAACTTATACAACCGATACTCACAGGAGAACCTATCATGAGAAACAAATTTACAGAAGAATAAAATTGGGTTGTTGTGCATACGGCAGGCATTGTGAAATCCTGACTGGGAGTTTACCACTGTCGTTGAATAGAAGTGGGCAATCATTGCACTCTACAGGTGCTAACATATGGGGCAGAAACTTGGAGGTTAACAAAGAGGCTCGAGAACAAGTTAAGGAATGCACCGAGAGCGATGGAACGGAAATTTTTTGGCCTAACGTTAAGAGACAGGAAGAATCCGGTGTGGATCAGAGAACGGGGATAGCCGATGTTCTAGTTGACATTTAGCGGCAAGAAATGGAGCTGGGCAGGTTGTGTAATGCGCAGGATGAATAACCGGTGGACCATTAGAGTTACAGAATGGATACCAAGAGAAGGGAAGCGCAGTCAAGGACGGCAGAAAACTTTACGGCAGAATTACCCCTGTCTTGCGGCAGCGCAAGACACGGGTAATTGGCGATCACAGGGACAGGCCTTCGTCCTGCAGTGGTACACAAATTTAGGCTCGAGATGATGAAGATGATGCTGATGATATGATCGACAAAGTTATTATGCCTAATAATTCGCATAGATTGATAAGAATTTGCTATCGCCATCGAATATTCTCCTTTCGAGAGAAACTATGATTTTTTTATTGAACTACAAGTTGGCAGGCGCATCGGAGGGGCTTTATTTATTTCAGCGCTGACCAGTATTGCAGGCATTTTGTCAACGTACGCCTGCCTATTTAGGTCATAAAAGGTGTGTCAAATTTACATAGGTGAGTTGGGAAAATATCTGGAGGCAGTAATGATGTGCTGAAAGCAACACATTGTGCCATAGTTTCGCCAAGTTAGACAACACATAAAAATTTGCTATGGATATTCCATACTTTATTATTCACCGAGCTCAGCGCTACACGCCGACACGTCATATTATGAAAGCAATATTATTTACCCTAACTTTTCAAAAGCCACGCGTAATTGAAACACCTATTTAGCTTTACTTTGCCGAAAGTTAATGTACTTACTCGTGCAAAGGTCGCACATCTTGTTTAGATTTTTTACTGGGCGCGGGCCTTACATGCGCCACTGAAGTCACTAACAGCGTTCAGACTGCTAGGCAAATTACCGCAATCAACTGGCGCCCGGTTGTGAATAAAAACAACTGCTGTCATCGACCGAAATTTAGGGCGTCGACAATGCCGCGTAAAGGTCCGAATAATGCGACAGTCTGAAAAATCGAAGAGTGATGGTAAAATCGATTTAGGCGCTTGTTTAAGCGCCAGCACAGTTGAAAACTGGTCGACACATTTGCGTGGTCGTTCGCTCAAATAAAATAAACTTTGCTTGAAATTTCGTGATGGCTAACACCAATGGTTCGTTCCTCCTTCATCTATAGCGTAGCCCCATGTCTGTGTCGTAAAGTGACAATACGGTGCACGCGGCATTGACTCCGTGACACTGTAACATTAGGCTAGATGTGCTGAGGTAAGCAATATTGTGGTTAATTCACTCTATGCGCACACGGCAAATTTCCGGTGCTACTCATCAAAACATTCACAAATATATGGGTGCAATCGTTGGACACTTCACAAGCAATATTTCAAACGTGTCATTTTATATAACTTTGAGATTACGCTTATTGTTCTCGTCCACCGGCTATGCCAATCCAACTACGCTCCTACTTCAACTAGAAGATTTCATTCGTGAGGAAGCAGCCATCTGTGCCAAGATATCTGAAGCCCTTCCCACTGTTCACCCACTAGCTTCTGTGAAGACACCGCTGTCCCATTTGGGCCGCCCGCTTTCATTCATGCCTCCACTGTACCCACTAGAACTAATCCTGGGGTGTTAGCCAGGTCCACATGGCGGCGGATGTTCCACATCCGCCGCCATGTGGAGATTGTGTGGAGACCATGTGGATTTGTGAGTGGTAGCGCTGGCTAACACTCCCAGGTTTAGTTCTAGTAGTATAGACATAAATACCCCAGAAAGTGGATGGGAAAACGGCACCATGGTAGCTCAATTGGTAGAAACATCGCACGCGTAATGGGAAGACGTGGGATCGTTCCCCACCAGCGGCTAGTCGTTTTTTTCATCCATTTTTGTTTCCATTAATGTATCATTAGTGTAGTTCACTTGGTAAGTACAAGTAATTTCTCCTTTGTTGTCCGTGCTGTGGTTGTTTGTGGGCTTCGTATGCATATATATATATATATATATATATATATATATATATATATATTGTGAGCGCATTGTGGGCATATCGTCGTCGTGATCTGTACATACGACTCATCATCTTGTGTGAGTGCTATTTGTGCATATCGTCGTCGTCATTTGTACGTACGACTCATCATCATCTTTTGTCTCGTGCGGTGCTTCGTCTCTGACTCGGGCGGCTGCTCAGAAATAAAGGCATCGCATCAGCTGACGTCTCACAAGCGGTGGAGTGTGCTTCGATTCCCACGTCCTCTTACTTTCCCGATTCCCCTGGAGCTCCGATCCGGTCGTCGTTTGCTCTCGCCTAACACGGTGATGGCAGAAACCAACCAATCCACTAGTGCTGACACCACCTCTGCTCAGCCAGCTGGGCCTACCTGGACAGTGAACACCAAACACCGAGATCCTGCCGTCTTTGCCGGGATTTGCCTGCCGTCTTTGCCTGAAAACACCGAGATTTCCAGTCTTTCCCGGCCTCGGCGGCGGCGACGTGGGCGATTGGCTCGATCACAACAGAGCCAGCGACGTCAACCATTGGGACGACACGCACAAATTGCGGTATGTCGCTTTTTACTTAACCGACGTTGCGAAGACATGGTTTTTTAACCACGAAAGTGACTTTTTGGACTGGCCATCATTCACCCAGCAATTTCGCCAGATATTCGGCATGTCCTCTGGACGCTCCGAAGTCGCGAAACAGAACCTGGCAACGCGCATACAAGAACAGGACGAGTCCTACACATCCTACATTGAGGACGTCCTCGCTCTCTGCCGCCGCGCACAGAGTGACATGACGGAAGCTGGCCGCGTTTGCCACATACTGAAGTGCATCAACACGGCCACCTTTAATGCTCTCGTCTTGCAGAACCCGAACTGCGTTGGTGATATTATCACGGCGTGCCAACGTCTAGACACGCTCCAGTCTATTACCCTACCACGCGCCTCTTGCGGCCCTCGTCTCAATGATGATACTCCGCTGCAAGCCCTGATATGCACTCTCATCAGGGAGGAACTTCTTGGCCATCTTTCTGGACCTACGACGCTTGCAACCGTTCGCCCCGCTCCTTCTGGACTGCGTGTATACGAACTGGTGTCGAACTCCCAAATGGACAAGTCTACTGCACCATTTCGTCCGCCAAGTTATGTCGAAATTGCCTACCGGCCTCCCTCCACCGTTCAGTCTCCCCCTGCCGAAGCTTACCGCGACCCCCTAGCTTCGCTGACAGCGAATACTCCTGCAGAGCCGTACTACTCTCCGTGGTGGTCGTCGCGCCCTGTTTGTTTCTACTGCGGCATTCGCGGCCACATTTCTCGCTTTTGCCGTCAGCGTCAGCAAGATGAAAGGCTGAGCTTTGCTGCCTTTGAGCGAGACAGCGCACATAGGTTTGACTCCTACGTTCCCGGGCGTCACCCAGGTGAAAGGCGACGCTACGGCACCTTTGAGCGAAATAGGACACCAGGGTTAGATTCGTATGTTCCTGAACCGTACACAACCTCTTCTTGTTGCTCTCCTTCACCTTTCAAGGACTTGGCTCGAGCATCCCGCTCACCCCGGCGTTGCTCTCCTTCACCTTACCGCCGTTCCTCAACGCCCTTGCGTGCTGCTTCCTATGATGTGGACACCCGTTCGGAAAACTAGAGGCTGCAGTTTTCGGAGGAGAAACTGCATCGTATCGGACTGTTCCAATTCCTCCTGCTCGTCCCGCCAATTTGCCCTCGGTTTGTGTGGAAGGTGTTTCTGTCGATGCCCTTGTAGATACTGGAGCCGCTATTTCTGTTATACATCATGAACTGTGCTTCCGTCTGCGAAAAGTGCAAACGCCGTCCGGTCCTGTGTGGTGCCAATGACGTCCCCATCTTTCCTACCGGACAGTGCACAGCTCGCGTTCTGATAGACGGTATCCGTCATAATGTGCAACTTGCGGTGCTTTCGACGTGCGCTCATCAGATGATATTAGGATGGGACTTCCTGTCCGCTGCTTCTGCACTAATTTCGTGCGGCGACCCAAGGATTCACATCAGCGACATCGAGACTTATCCCGTTTTCGATTCCCCGTGTCCCAACCTCATTGCAGCAGCGGATTTTATTATCCCACCAGACGAAGAACGTGTTCTTACCCTTGAGTCAACAGACATTCTCGACGGAGATGCACTGTTTGTACCTTCTCAGCGCTGCATTTCTCGAGGACTCGCCAATCGCTTCTTGCTTGGTCCGGTTCTCGAGTGGCTATGCCAACCTCACAGCCTGACTCCTTACGACTCACGACCGCCACGGAGAGTAGTACGGCTGTGCAGGAGTATTCGCTGCCAGTGAAGCTAGGGGGTCGCGGTAAGCTTCGGCAGGTGGAGACTGAACGGTGGAGGGAGGTCGGGAAGCAATTTCGACATAAATAAAATACGACTCCTGAGCCACTACTACTGCCGAAAGGGTCTACTGTCGCCAAGGTCGCCGACGCTGCGCCGGTATGTGTCGTCAGTGTTTCGCCTGCCACGTCTTCCGCGCATTGTACGCCCGCAGAAGGCCACACTAGTGCTGTTAAGGCCACCTTGAGTGCAGATGTCAAATCCGGCCTAGACCGATGCACTCCTCACCATTTTAAGGAAGCATGAAGCTTGTTTTGACACTTCTTCGCGAGGCCTGGGTCAGACCACTTGTAACTACTCATCGAATTGAAACAGACGGCTCTCGCATCATTCGCCGTCTCCCGTACCGTGTGTCACCTTCGGAGCGAAAAGTTTTAGAAGAACAAGTGAACGACATGCTGACACGCAACATTATAAGACCTTCAGCAAGCCCTTGGTCTTGTCCTGTTGTACTTGTTAAAAAAAGGATGGTTCTGTGCGCTTTTGCATCGATTATAGGCGCTAAACAAAATTTACCGTAAGGATGTTTATCCAATGCCTCGTATTGACGATGCTTTGGATACCTTACAAGGTGCCGAGTATTTCTCGAGCGTCGACTTGCGCTTCGGATATTGGCAGATTCCAATGCATGAGTCAGATAAAGAAATAACCGCGTTTGCTACACCTGATGGCCTTTTCGAGTTTAACGTGATGCCTTTGCGACTGTGCAATGCACCAGCTACGTTTGAACATATGATACAGTACTCCGTGGCTTAAAATGGAAGACCTGCCTTTGTTACTTGGACGACATTGTCATCTTTTCGTCGAGTTTCTTCCAGCACCTACAACGTCTAGGCCAAGTTCTCACGTGTCTAGCTAGCAAAGGCTGGTATCCAACTCAATAATAAAAACTGTCGCTTTGCAAGCCGAAGCATTAAAGTGTTGGGCCACGTCGTCAGTAAGCATGGCATCCAGCCTGATCCCGATAAAATCGCTGCAGTGCTACAATTTCCGCCACCAACCACACTTAAAGAACTCCGCAGCTTTCTAGGACTGGCGTCCTACTTGCACCGCTTTGTCTGTGACTTCGCCACCATCGCGAAGTCACAGACAAACTTCCGACTTCGAGCGCATCCTTTGTGTGGTCGGACGACTGTGAAGCCGCCTTCCAGACCCTCAAACGACTTCTCACGTCAGCGCCCGTGCTCCGTCATTTCGATGCAACCGCTCCTACTATTCTACACACTGATGCCAGTGGGCATGGAATAGGCGCTGTCCTGCTGCAGCGGAATCAGAAGTATGAAGAGCAAGTCGTGGCTTATGCAAGTCGTGGTCTTTCTCCTGCTGAGCGCAACTACACAATTACAGAACAGGAATGCCTCGCCATCGTGTGGTCAATACAAAAATTTCGACCCAATTTCTACGGCCACGATTTCACAGTTGTGGCCGACCATCATGCTCTCTGTTGGTTGTTGTCCCTGAAAGACTTGTCTGGACGCCTGGGCCGTTAGGTACTGCGCTTGCAGGAATATGACTTCACTGTCACATATAGGTCCGGCAAACAACATCAAGATGCCGACGCTTTGTCGCGCTGCTCGCTGTCTGCAAACCCCCATGCTTCACCTTCGGTCTGCACGTCACCATCTAGCCACACGTCTTAGCACACGTCCAGTAGCCCGGGACAGGCGTTTGCCTCAGTTGACTTTCTTCCGTCTACTTACCTCTTCTCACTCTAACGTACTGACCCATACTGCCGAACGCTGATCGACCGACTTACTGGCTTGGCACGACCCCGCAACAGTCGCTTAAGACGACAACTTTCACGTTTTAAGCTTCAGGTGGAGCGTTATTTCAATTAATCTACCATCCTTCCAGTAACCGGTGGGTACCAGTCATACCTCGCTCACTTCGTCTCCAAGTATTAGAAGCATTTCACGACGACGCAACGGCTGGCCACTTGGGTTTTCATAAGACCTACGACCGCATCAAAACGCGTTGTTTCTGTCCAGGCCTTTCCACCTCTGTCGCCAAATGCGTTGGCTCCTGCGCGTCATGCCAACACAAAAAACGCTCGACATCCCTTCCAGCCGCTCCTCTGCAACCTCTACCATGCCCGTCCACCCCCTTCGAAATTGTGAGCATAGACTTGCACGGACCCCTCCCACTCACGCCCGCTGGTCACCTCTGGATCGTTACCACAGTGGATCATCTAACGCGGTACGCTGAGACAGCTGCTCTACGCTCTGGTACTGCCTCAGAAGTCGCCGAGTTTTTCGTGCACGGTATCGTTTTGCGCCACGGCACACCTCGTGTCCTCCTGAGTGACCGTGGCAAGAAGTTTCTATCGCTTGTCCTTCGTGAAGTCCTCCAGGCCTCTGACACCACCCATAAGACCACATCAGCGTACCATCCACAAACAAATGGTCTTACAGAGTGTTTTAATCGCACTTTGTCCGACATGATGTCAATGTATGTTCGACCCGATCGCACCAATTGGGACACCATTCTACCTTTCGTGACGTTTGCCTATAATACTGCCGTATTACTGCCAACCAATTACAGTTCCGTCTTCCTTGTGTACGGTCGTGCGCCCTCTTTCGTTTTGGACACTACACTCCTTTGCAGCACCTGCTGCTCCATCCGCGTCTCTTCCTGAAGAATTTGCTGCTCGCATCGCCCGCTGCCGTGAAATTACCCGCGCCAACACCGCTACCATTCAGGACAAAGGGAAAATTCGCTATGACGCGACGCGTCACGTTGCTTCGTTCCGCCCAGGCGACGAAGTGCTTTTGTGGACACCTGTTCGCGCACCGGGCCTCTGTGAAAAGTTTCTTCACAGATATCTCGGCCCCTACACCGTCTTGCAAAGAACTTCGGCCGTTAACTACCGCGTCACTCCTGTCAGCTCAGCTACTGACCGCCGCCGCCGTACT
The DNA here is from genome assembly GCF_013339745.2 of Dermacentor silvarum. Classification (NCBI taxonomy): domain Eukaryota; kingdom Metazoa; phylum Arthropoda; class Arachnida; order Ixodida; family Ixodidae; genus Dermacentor; species Dermacentor silvarum. Next base: position 67,729,744 of record NC_051158.1, on the reverse strand, counting down.
ACGGAAATCGTTCACGTATCTCGCCTGAAACCCTACATTAGCCGTACCTACCCTTTCTAGCTTGTGGCCTTGCTGACCGCATTTCTGAAGGAGGGGGGGGGGGGAGTTAGTGTGAGCGCATTTTGGGCATATCGTCGTCGTCATCTGTACATACGACTCATCATCTTGTGTGGTGCTATTTGTGCATATCGTCGTTGTCAATTGTACATACTGCTCATCATCATCTTTTGTCTCGTGCGGTGCTTCGTCTCTGACTCGGGCTGCTGCTCGGAAATAAAGGCATCGCATCAGCCGGCGTCTCACAATATATATATATATATATATATATTGAACGAGACGAAGGGGAACCGAGGGGGTCTAGGGGAAATTACTTGCATTTACTATTGAATTAAAGAAAAGTTAATTTATTGGAAATAAAAATAACATGGATTAAGCAATGGCACCAACTATTCCACTGTCGAGGAAATGGGAGTAAGGGAAACTCGTGTGTGTATCTCACCATCGTGGTGATTTTCTTTCTCTCTCTGTTTGTCTTTCTCTCTCTGTTTAACTTTCTCTTTCTTTCTTTATCGCTTCCTCCCTTTCTTCCTTTCTTTTACTATCTTTATTTCTCTCTTTCTAACTCTCTGTTTTATCCCTGGTATGTGCCATTCAGCTTGGACCCTTCCTGCACCATCGCCAGGATCGGCCCCGTTTTCAGCGTGACACTACCAGCACCGCAGACACTTGTGAGCCTATAAAGCTTCGCTTTTTTGTCGCCGCCGCCGAATATCCCCATGGTACCCGCTTTGCAGCCGTCACCAGGCTGTGAAGGCTCTCTCTGAAAAATAACTTAGCGGAATAAAAAAACACGGACACAATAAAGGGAGACAAAGACAAGGGCTACTCACAACTGTTTAGTGCAAGGGTAGGATTGTACAAATATATATATATCCTCTTGTCACGCATGCGCATAACGAACAATAAGAACTGGCACTTGTACATCAAAGGCGGTTACGCAAGAAGTCAAATTCAGCATCAAATAATGAAGCATCAAGTTCTTTTGTTGCACTAAGTTACTTGTTCAGTTATGGAAAACCAACTAGCCCACCAATTAACTATTCTAGAAGGCTCTCTCCACCATGCTATTAGTCAAGTAAACCCACACGCTGAGGAAGCTGAAGAAGTGGCCATCGTGCTAGCCACACTAGACTCAACATGCCTGACACGCTGCAATGATCTTGTGAAATCCTTCTACTTAGAGCGGAGAAGTTTCCCCGACCAACACAACAAACTAACCCAAGCGTAGAATACAACTTTCCGCCTGCTACAAACCAATACCTACCCCTCATTATACCGTTACAACAAGATCTACCCAGAAATTTACCCCAATATTACGTGCCCTATCTGCAAGACACAGCCAGCCACACTTCCACACATGCTTTGGGACTGTACACAACAATACCCCGACACAAACCCCACGACCCTCTCGTCGAGATGGCACGCTGGCCTGCGTAACTACAACCTCGACGACCAACTCTGGGCGACCCAGCAAGCCTGCTAGGCGGCGAAAAGGAAACACCTCGACATCCCCCTTGGAAGGCCTAGGCCCAGTCCACCTCCTCTTGCTGGTTTCATTCATTCACAAAACTTTATTAGAGTCCTGAAGCTCGGTTTTCTCAGACCGAGGCGGGCCGCGTCCACGTCGGCACCGTCAGGCCGAGCCTTATGGCGCAATCGTGGGCCCTCTGGACAGCCCGTAGTTGATCTTGATAAGAAGAGCTTGACATCGTCTTGTGCCAGTAAAGCCATTTTTCGTCGGGGTCGGCGAGAGTCGCAGGACAGCCCGCCAGCATGTGTCTGATTTCAATGATGCCATCGCACACGTTACATTCTTTCTTAATTTCTCTTTCGGGGTGAATTTTATTTACGAAATAGGGAGTTGGTTTCAATAAAGTTTATTCAGTCAAAAACAACTGGCCGCAGGTGGGGAACGATCCAACGTCTTCGCATTACGCGTGCGATTCTCTTACCATTGAGCTACCGCAGCGCCGTTTCCCCATCTCTAGGGTATTTCTGTTTTACTGCTAGAACTAACCCTGGGAGTGTTAGCCAGCGCCACCACTCACACACCTTGGCGGCTGATGAACATCCTTGCTGCCGCAGGGGTCACGAGAACATGATCTTTCTGGGTGAAGGCAACTGGTCAATAAACCCACATATACTACCGGAAGGCATCAATGTTGCCGCATTCGAGGCCCTCGTTATGTAATGAACGAGAACAAGTGGAACTGAGCAGCCCGATTTTTATTATTATCATAAGAAGCCAACAAACTAGACACCAAGGTCCAAATAGGAGAAATTACTTGTACTTACTAATTGAATTAACGAAATGATAAATTAATAGAAATGAAAATGGATGAAAAACAACTGGGCGCAGGTGGGGAAGGATCCCACGTCTTCGCATTACGCGTGCGATGCTCTTACCATTCCGCTACCGCGGCGCCGTTTTCCCATACACTTTCTAAGGTAGTTATGCGAAGACGTGGGATCGTTCCCCACCTGCGGCCAGTCGTTTTTTAGATGCGGAGCATCTTATAGCGGCGGCCTGTCCCGCGGCGTCGTTGGCATCGGCGTCGGCGTCCGTCCGCACCTCTCCTCATTCTCTACACGCTAGCTGTGCGATAACGCCTCTCTCCTCCTCTCCCCCTCTCCACGCCATCTGTTCGATAACGCGCTTCTCCCTCCGTGTCTTCATCCGCTACCTGTGCGATAGCGCGCGCATGCGCGCCTCTCTCTCTCCTCCTCCTCTCCGCGCCAGCTGCTTATATAAACCCGGTGCATGCGCCGCTGCCTCAGTTGCTGCTTCGGTTTAGTCACGCTACGCCGTCCGATGCGCTGAATGGACGCCAACGAATCTGTCAACGAACTGTCTGGCACATCTTCAAACAGCGGCAGCCAGTTCATTAACAGAACCGCGAGCACCTCTGAAGACAACGCTGCGCAGAGAAGAGCTCGCGACGAGTAAACGTCGGCGACGCGCAGCGGATCCAGATTCAGTTCGCCAACGCGAAGCCGCTTCGAAATGTCAGCATCGAGCAGCGGATTCCACACTTCGAGAACGCGAAGCCGCTTCGAAACGTAAACGTCGAGCAGCGGATCCTGAGCTTCGAGAACGGGAAGCCGCGTTGGTTCGTGAACGTCGAGCAGCAGAACCTGAGGTTCGGGACCGTGAAGTTCAACGTAAACGTACGATGCGAGCGGCGGAACCCGACCTTCGAGAACGGGAAGCCGCGTTGGTTCGTGAACATCGAGCAGCAGAACCTGAGGTTCGGGACCCTGTAGTTCAACATAAACGTACGAAGCGAGCGGCGGAACCCGACCTTCGAGAACGTGAAGCCGCGTTGGTTCGTGAACGTCGAGCAGCGGATCCTGAGCTTCGGCAACGTGAAGCAGCGTCGGTTCGAGACCGTCGAGCAGCAGAACCTGAGGTTCGGGACCGTGAAGTTCAACGTAAACGTACGAAGCGAGCGGCGGAACCCGAAGTTCGAGAACGGGAAGCCGCGTGTAAACGTCAACGAGAGGCTGCTCCCGATGCTGCACGCGACCGCCAGCGCGCCGCCCATCACATCGCGTGAACGCCGTTATAACGACCGCGATGCTCCGCATCAGCCTATGGTTCCCCTCGGGAAGATGGTGTAATTTTTTTTCATCCATTTTCATTTTCATTGATTTATCATGTGTTTCATTCAACTAGTAAGTACGAGTAATTCCCCCCTGTTGTGCTTGGTGGCGTTGTTTGTTGGCTTCTTATCACACACACACACATATATATCAGCCCAGAGACAAGAAAAGTTCTTTTGAAAACAGAGGAGAAATTCGGGGCAAGTAATAATCAATGTGGCAATTCAGGTATGTCAACTAATCAGAGGAAGTAGCGTCACAGATTGGGCTCCGAGAAAATTGCCAAACACAATATGACCGCTGTCAACAACTTGGTGAATGGAAAATTTATTTTTTGAAACAGGAGAAACTGGTTGGCTGAAGAAACGTCATTTCTTTCTTTCAAAAATGCGTTGTCAGATCCAGTGATAGATACGCCCGCATTAGCATATCCGCTGATATCTGCAGCAGTGGGGATAAACTCCACCAACGGAAACAAGCATGCATCCACTGTAGCTACTTTTTGCTGGAAGTTCTATGGAGCACCTGCACGCAATTCAAAAACAAGGAAGCATCATTTAGTTGTCAAAAAGAGAGAATGTTTTGCACATCATTTACGCGAGGCTTTCATATACGTGCCTTCTACCGCTAGCAAGAAAAATGGTCAGAGCTCTCAAATACTTTTCCTTGGCTACAGGTACGCCGTAACTATCCAGCGCCCAAAATACGGCCAGCAATACTCCTAGCCTAGCCTTTTACGTAAAAGAGTGCAAAATAATACATCTTATAACTTCCTGCGAACTAAACGGAGACGACGCTGCAGGAATATGTGATATCAACCACAGATAAGGTATCGCGGTGGTGCGTTCTTCAGGTTTCAAGAACCCAAAGTGTAATTACAGTCCGTATATGTATTGACAAGTCAACTGGATACATGGGTTTTACCTCAGCACTTTTGGTTGAGAATGCTATGCGAAAAAAAAAAACAATATATCAACTTGCCCACCAACAGAACGTCTGCAAGAAGTTGAAGGAAGGATATCTGCGTATACATGAAATAATGACGTCATTTCTTTTGATTATAGCGCATCTCTTAAATGGAGAGAAGTCACTCGTATACTATGATAAGTACATGTTGTTTGGCACGTGCCGCTGTGGCTTCGTGACTATGGCGTAGCGCTGCTAAGCACGAGGTCACGTGATCAAATCCCGGCCGCGGCGGCCGCATTTCGATGGGGGCGAAGTACAAGAACGCCCTTGTCCTGTGCTTTTGGGGCACGGTATATATAAATACGTCCTGGTGGTCTGAATTTATCCGGTAAGCCCTACTCCGGCGTGCCTCATAAATCAAATCGTGGTTTTCGCAACGCAACACCCCAGACTTTCATTTCAGGCTTTTTGGTAGCAGTGGAATCCACACACATGCGGTTGGCGGTGGTTCTAACAATATTGTTCGGCCGTTTAAACGGGGAAAAATACTTAGTGTTAATGAAGTGTGCTGGAAAGTAATATTTGAACATAACGTTTTCAAATGCGAGGCACAAAATGGCCCACGCACTAACGCAATTACATGCGCAAGAAATGTGTTGGAAAAACACCATGTTTCTCTCTCTCTCTCTCTGTGTGTGCGTGTGTGCGTGTGTGCGTGTGTGCGTGTGTGCGCGTGCGCGTGCGCGTGCGCGTGTGCGTGCGCGTGTGTGTGTGTGTGTGTGTGTGTGTGTGTGTGTGTGTGTGTGTGTGTGTGTGTGTGTGTGTGTGTGTGTGTGTGTGTGTGTGTGTCAAGTGTTATTGTATTTGTCTATTCTGTAGATTGGCAGTATCAAAGCACACGACCAAGTAACTGCATATTTCAGACGTTCGATTCTCTCAAAGGAGTGTCGATGGTTCTTAGTCCCATACACCCAGTCAAGCACCTAGGCAATTATTACAGTTCGTTTTAGCACCACATGGTTGAAGAAATCAATAACATGCTGCTGTGTGATATTGTTGGTGTTGTCTGTCCATTGTTTTATCAGTGGCGTCGCCACGTGCGCAGCAGATGCAAATATAGCTAAGAAGCCAGTAGCTAATCTGCCAGGGCTTAAGAGGAAGGTTTCGCTCGGGTGCTCCTATCAGAATACCTGTAAAAGGAGAATTCCTTTTAACAGCGGAGCTGTTTAAGCCGGCCGTTATTCCGTTAGTCGTCCACAAAAAAGGTGGGCCGATCGTGGCGGTAGTCATGACAGGGTCCAAGCGCAGCGGCATTTACCCCTGTGAACTAGCGTAGCTGAGAATGGCTAAGTCAAACTAAGCATGATTTGGACTAGTTTATTCAGTCATCGATAACCATTTGATAACCAATCAATAGCTAATAGATAATTGATCAATAATCAAATATTCCGGAAAATTCTGCGGAATTTCCTAGCCCAAATACGTAGTCAATACCTTGCGATACCCAGTCAATAGGCAATCAATAGCTAATAGACAATTGATCAATTATCAATAAATTGCGGAAAATGCTGGGGATAAGTTGGTAATGCTTAGCCTAGCCCAAATACGTAGACAATACCTTGCGATTGCCAATTGATAGCCAATCAATAGCTTATCGATAATCGACCAATAATCAATAAATTCCGGGAAATGCTGGGGATGACTTGGTAGTGCTTAGCCTAGCCCAAAAGACAGGACTAGCTAGGTGCCCATCAGCTCCGCTGTCTGTTTAGCATTGCGCCTCCAGTGCAAGCTACGCTAGATTGTTTTCGAAAACCACTGCACAAAATTTGACGAGGTTTGTTGCATTTAAAAAAAGAAACTTAGGCTCTAGTGACTGATGGTTTCAAATGTTTGATTTAGGTAGTAATTGTTTTACTAAATTTGGCAAAAATCGCAAATTTTCAGGAAACAAAACTATCAAGTTTACAACTCTGTAACTTGCGTTGTAGTGCGCGTTAAAGAAATCTTGGTGGTTTAAATTATTTCGGAGCCCTCCAATACGGCATGCCTCATAATCAGAGCTGGCTCTACCTGCCATGGTTGCTCAGTGGATATGGTGTTAGGCTGCTGATCACGAGGTCGCGGGATCGAATCCCAGCCACGGCGACCGCATTTTGATGGGAGCAGTCAGAAAAAAAAACGCCAGTGAAAGGGTTAAAAAACTTCAGACACAAAAGTAATTTATTGTTGTCATTTGATTTTATTCTTTTGTTGGCAGTATGAAGGTAAGGCTTCGTCACATAGATGGCAGTAGTTACATTGTTACAGGTAGTTACAGGTAGATACAGGTGATTACAGGTAGTTACATGGTAGTTGCTCGTTACACTACGTCGTTGCACACGTCGCGACGTATTGCCAAAATTTCAGTGAAAATAAATTTAAAGTGCATTGTTAAGCCAATCAATTACAATTTCGTTGATTTAAGCTTACAATGACCCATTTTATTTTGCTCTCTGATGTGCGCACATTTCCTAACTGATTTGTTTCGTCAGTTCTACACAATAACGTTACCCCTTGTAGTCGCATATTACCTTTGACGTTGCTCTGGCAAGACCGAGATCTTGGGATTCAATCCCGGCCACGTCAGTCACATTTCGATAGGGCCGTAATGCAAAAAAATGGGCGTGTACCATGAATTGGGTGCAAGGTAAAATACCAAGGTATTCAAAAACATTCCGGAGCTCCCCATTACAGCTTCCCTCATCATTTTTACAGCTAAGCTGTTTACCTCTAGCCGCCGTTCTGTTTCTTTCTCTTGGATTTTTGGGACCCTACAAAATTTTTGTCGTTGTTTTGGCGCGTAAGACTTCGGAATGTAATTTATTATTATAGCATTTAAGTACATCTATGTAACAGTTCATGGTCGCATGCGTCATTTCCGTATTCCAAGACGTAATGTCCTTTAGTAAAACTAGATTCGAGATCACTTGTACCGTGAGAATATCGTCCCCGCTGTGAAGCGCTTCTATTTCGTTTTTCATATCGCGCTGTGTCTCTCTTTCTCATCCTATAAAATCTTCAGCGAATTCTCGTTTCTCGCAGGGATTAAGTGCAAGGCCCCATCTTCAAGGCGGTGTTTTCCTTTTCGAAGAATGGCAACAGCTACCTTAACACTCTATTATATTGACACGCGTACTTCTCTACCCTCCTCCGTTGACCGTTTGTCACCGACTCAAAACTGTTGCAAAGTTATCGCTCGGCACAAGACGTGCCTCGACGTATTTTGAAATTCCCTGGAATGTTGTTGCCAATCTTTAATGAAGAATTCTGGTTTCATCAGATTACATGCGTTATGCGCACAGTGTTCTGCATTCTGTAACACACGCACGGGCCAGCAGTTACGCTGATATCTACGACGAGTCACGTATAAATAGCCGATGCGCTTAACAAGTACATCAGATTTCAAGTATCCGCGGTCGTGCTCGAAGTTTCCTTGTGCTGTGAATGTTACTACTGCCTCCTCGCTCAAGTTCGCCTAATTAAGTGCTAATTTTGCGACTCGCAGTTGTGGCATAGTCTGGTTCGTCACCGTCACTCCAACGAGACAATATCCTCTGTAATGTTGGCTGCATATATGGTTTCAACTTTTATACCATTTTCCCTAAAAGATTATTTCCTAAACTTTTCACACATTAGAACATGTACGTTTGTCCGGTCAGTTTTTTTTATTTTGTTTTATATTAGACTCGTAATGCAATTGAAAATCTTTTCATCTTCCAGCGGACTCTCGTTTACCTTCTACAACTGCCATTCTTTGCCGCTGCTTCTTGTCTTTTCTTCAGATAGAGCAGTGACAAGCGCATCGGACGTGCGTCACCTAATATTGCACTATGCCAGTAAGAAGGATCGCCAGTCACGTAGAAGCGACTGAGCCTTAATTCACAGTCTACTCGCCAATATGACAAACGGGTTTTCATCGCTTCAGCAAGTTTGATACTATATCAAGCAGACTATATTCCCGCAAATGCTTCCATAACATGGCTAGGCTGTCATCTAGGGACTGTATGTGGAGCAATCAGAAGCTCGTGAACCACAATTGAAGCCCGCGGTAAATATGACTACGGCACGGTGTGTCAGTATTGCGGCCTAAGGCCACAAATGAGTTCTTTTCGCAGCAATGGGATTATTCGGTGCATGAATCGAGATGAGCCTTTAAATGGTTAATTCTGGTAAACCAAATTCACACAGCTGATTTGCCCGATTTCGTAACCATCTGATTGGATATACCGGATGTTCAAAATTAAGCTTTACGGAATTAAAAAAATTATTGTGTCAGGTAGCACAATTCTTATCGTTGAGCAGGATTATTCGAAGAGGTGGATATTAGTAGCACGGGCAATCGAAGCACAAATTCAACTAAATAACAAAAATTCAGTAACGAACCTCTTAGTTAAATACTTTACGACACATATTGCAATTTGCGAATTGTAGCCGGTGAGTTAGCGAGACGCATCCAATTGAAATTAATTTCCAGTATGAAATCAGTTTAGAGTTTTCATTGCCGGTGGCAAGCAGTTCCTGACTGATTTTAACAAGGGTCTGCTTCTGGAAATTTGAAGGCACGATCCTACGCTGACTCCCACTTCGTCAGCAACTTTTCGAACTGCGACGATTTCCACGAATCCCAGCACGAACTATATCGACATGGTCATCTGATGATATGAAAGGTCGCCCATACTTGGGATCGTCACCGACCGACATTTATGTAGTGTTAAAAGTGCTTCAACCACTCATAGCACTGCGTGCGACTCATAGAGTGCTCGCCGCATGCTTGGCTAAGCAATTGAAATGTGTCTGTGAATGTTTTGCCAAGTTTGTAGCAAATTGTCACACACACACACACACAAGCACACACACGTTGTTCTTCAAGTTCTTTGATGTCACTTTGGCACTAATCCGACGAACAGCTTGTGCACGTGCTCAGTTCAGTGGCTATAGCTCGCCAACTAATGGTCAGAGCGAACGCGGCAAATGGCCGTTTGTTTTCTAAACCTGGCGCTAGGTGCGCTAGCAGCCGCAACGCGCAGTGTTCCTGTATATGCTGCCACAGGCAGTACAGTTGCGCGTAACATTTCCGCGCCGCTCGCACCGCTAGTCGCCGAGCGCTATCACGTGGTGCAAAATGACGTCAAATGTTCAATTGCGCTGCTGCTAAGCCAACTTTACGGGCGCGACGCCGACTCGTCGTTTCCGTCAGTGCGATTGACATTGTAATCAGCGGACCGTCGAGCGTGCGTTTCATTCATCCGCTCTGGGTTGCAGGTACGGACCTTCGTGAAGTTATGCGATACACATCATGTGGACACCTGCATTCCAGTATGACTGTCTGCTGCACGCAAAACTGAAGAAACTGCGCTGGCTACTGGTGTGGCTACTGCGTATGCGCCGAGACGAGACGGCTCCGAAAGGGACAAATACATGCGATGTGAGTTCGCCTTGTTTACACGTAAAGCAACATTTATCTCCAGTAACACCCCTGTTAACGCTGAGATGCGTACGCATGATATGAGAGGGTGTTCACTGGTACAATTTGTGGCGTATATGTGCAGCGCGACACAGACCCGGGACAAAGAATGAACGACACGCCTGTGTCGCGCTGCACGTATACGCCAAGAATGTTAACCTACCAATTCGCTGTGTCGTTTGTACGATTCTTCTGACTATGCAGTTCTAAAACAGTGTGTTCAAAATAGAGTAAATACTAGCAGATACAATTTTCCCGCTGCTCCCTGGTTTTCCTCTGTTCCTGGTCCTCCAGGATTGTGTCCACGTGTAGAAAAAAAAAAACACCGCATATCCACGAAGTGAATGATGACGAGAAGCCCAGGTGCCACTTGCCTATGGCGTGCGTCGTATAGCCCAGATCTTTGAAATATTCTGGGCAGGATTTTAAACTTTAGCGGCAGTCCCCATGGCTCTGAATTTTTTATTTCATCATTCTGCGTGCCCGTGTGCTGCTCACCGGCGGGGAGAGCATTCGGGCAAAACACCGGAAGCGTTCTCCGGAAGCCGGAAGCTGGCTTCCGGTTCCGGAAGACGGAGCGTGGCGTACACATATTATATATATATATATATATATATATATATATATATATACACAGGGTGTTTCAGCCAACACTTTCAAAAATTCTTAAAGGTTGCCTGTGGCAGATAGCACAATTCTAGTTCATGAGCTGGTACACTCGAAGAGGCGGACATAACTTGCACAAGAAACTGAAATGCATAGTTGAATAATGCACAAAAATACACTAATTAAGTGTTTAACTAATTACCTGATGGCCCATATTGCAATTTACAAATTGTAGCCGTGGAGTTCGCAAGGCGGATCCACTTGGAACGAATTCTCGGGATGACACCAGTTTCGAGATATGAATTCCCGAACTTTCAGTGACATGCATTGGCGTTTCAGTTAAGTTCTTAACAAAACGTCGCTTTATGCATTGAAGTACAAAATCAACTGGAACGCCAATGCATTTCTCCGCAAAGATCTGGAATTAATATCTCGAAACTGGTGTCATCCCGAGAACTCGTTCCAAATGGATCCGCCTCGCGAACTCCACGGCTACAACTTTTAAATTGCAATATGAGTCTTCAGGTCATTAGTTAGAAACTTCATTAGTGAATTTTGGTTAATTAGTTGATTATGCAGTTCAAATTTTGTGCAAGTAATGTCCGCCTCTTCGAGTAGACCAGCTCATTGACTAGAGTCAAGCTATCTGCCACAGGCAATCTTAAATAAATTTTGCAAGTGTTCGCTGAAACACCCTGTATATATATATATATACTGTACATGTGTACAGTATATACAGCGCTTATATAGCCCTTGTGCCCCACAGCGCCCCTAGCTACGGACGAGAGAGAGAGACAAAGAGCGCGTCGGGAACGAGAGAGAAAGAGAGCACAGCTGCGCCTCTAGCGGGAGCGGCAGTACTAGCGTGGCTACATCTGGGTTCTGATTTTCTATATAACGTTGATTGATGTGCTAGTGTCTATTGTTTTGTAGTAAGAAAACACCTCGCGCACCGCCGCTTGCTTAAAGCCTGCTTTAATGATTTTATTGACTTGATACAGTGTCGTCAACTACTGGTTCTTCTGCTCTGAGTACTATGAAGAGATCAAGAAAAAATTGTTGCAATGTGTAATGTGTGAATATTTACTTTTCAAGTTTGCCATGTTTATGTGATTATTGCAATAAAAATAACTTGGTGTTACTCTTAATAGATTGCTGCCTTTCCAGTTACATTGAATTCTGCTCCCCAATGCTCCAAGAAGCAACATGCTTGCCCTGCTGCCATTTGCCATTGGTCATCCATTCCCTCAAACGAAATAAATCTGATCTAGAAGCTCCTGCATCTTGAATTATTTTTTACTTTCATGTTTGCTGCTACGAAGCAGCTGTTTAATCTCAGCTACGAATGAATCGTAAAAATTAGCTTTGCGTAAAATGTGCGCTTGTGACCATTTGAAATGTGTTTAAATCTACGTGTCTACACCGCATATACTGAAAACGTGCAGCTGCTCTGAACGACGATTTCTGATCAATGACGCTCTGTTAACGGTCACTGACATAACTGTAGGTACGATGGTTCTCTTAGCGACGATCATTAATCGGCTGGTTTCGTCAGTGAAAATGCGCTTACATAATTGTCCACTTTAGGTGTGTGCAGTTTTCTTTAAACACCCTTCAACGCGTTTCATGCCTTCCGGCCTCGGCAAGAAACTTCATATGCAAGCTGAAAAACACTGCACCATTTTTGTTGCAAGGTACTCTGTGTTTGCACCCGAGCTTTTGAGCTGTTCGAGCCACGGGCGTAGTCAGCATATTTTTGAGGGGAGGGGGCCCAACGCCCATGTGTAGGTTCCTGCGTGTGTTTGTATAAGTGCGTGTACATATGTACATAAAAACTAAACATTTCGGGGCTTGGAACCCTACCTCCCTTCGGCTACGCCAATGGTTCGAGCGTAGCCTGCATTAAAAAAAAGTCACAGTTTCGCCCGAAAGGCGAAGCATCGATTGCGCTAGCACATTACTAGACAGCTATACGGAGTAACGACAGTAGTTTTATCGGCCATATAAACGTGGAAACATGAGCGTACAAAAGGCTCATTCACCCTAGGCCGACACAACACCGATTTTGTCATCTGACTGTTGGCAACAGCAGTTTGCAGGACTGAAAACGCTGTGGCCAACGGTTTAAAGGGAAGGAAAAAGCTGTCGCCAACAGTCGACATGCCAAAATCGGTTTCGTGTGCCCCTGGTGTGAATGAGCCTTAACTGACATAACAAGCACGGTGTGAGCGCGCACAAGAAAACACATCACACTCGATTAACGCGGACCTTCGCTGTCAAAACTCTGGCGTGAGCAAGTGTGGTGAGAGCAGCGAGCTAAGTGACCTTCGTGCTGTCTTTCGGTTCAACATAAACTGAGTGGTGAAAACACAGCTCGCACAAAGGTATCATGCGTCTGCAGGTCACTTTCACGATGCGGCTTGCGCGACCGCGCACGTCCGCGCAAACTTAAGTTGCTGGTGGAGTAGAAGCCCACCCACCCCTTCCCTCCTCCTCCCGCCTTCCCACGGGGTGGTTCGGGCTGAATTTCTCTGCCACGGATGCCACGGACGCCGATGCTTACGCCGACGCCGACGGTGGATTTTGTGCGAGACGGGGTCCTTAACGATATCACGTTAAAAACTTATAACCAAATGCTCACGTACTTAAGCCTATTTGGTAAACAGGCTTACACAAGAACAAACAGTATAGAAAAGAAGAGCCGCACCTTCTGCACTTTCTACAATTGAACAAAAATATGTCTATAACCCAAACATACAATAACGCCCAGGGACGTACGAAGTGTTATTACAGAAATACAATATCACTTTCAGTAAAGAACATTAATAAAGCTATCGGATCTGATAAGTTATCGCATGTACCAAGCAACGTCTTTTTTCTCAACGCACGATTTTCCACGAACATTCCATGCGCATGATGAAGATTACAGTTAACTTCAATGACTATTCTTCTTTTGTGAAGGCATCTCAAAATTGTTCACACTTAGGAATAAATTTGTTATCAAAACTATTCTTTCGAAATCAATTGCCTCAGAATAGAAAATGCTTTTTTATTGTGTTTGCTAACTACCGCTCTTTACCAATATTTAAAAACAGTCTATTTTACTTATATTTGGTCTGTCTTACATCTCAGTGGCAGTTTCGCGAATGCTTTCATATCAGTGGTTGTCGTTGTCCCTTCGTGTTATTATAAACGGAGAGTTAGAGAGAGCGCTGTAACTTTAAACAACGGATGTTTTTTGGAATGTCCGGAAGGAATAAAAAATAATTCAAAGAAAACAAAGTCGTTGTAGCTGCCAACGCTGGTAGTAGGCATTTAGCTTAACTAGGGGAATTCTAATGTTGCGAATCAGCAATACTTATTTACCAAGTACATCAATGATCCATCAATGTGCCTGTTTTTATTGCAGAAGTTTTATGAAAAAACACGTATGCAGCACAGGCTGCTTTATCGTCATCATTTTAGCTGGGCCGCACCTTAATTTTGCGCATTCGCGAAAAAGATCACATAAAAGCAAATTAACCCTTCCGTAGACCTTCTCACTTCTGATATGAAACAGCACACACCAAATAATAAAGAATCTTCATCACCCTTACGTAGAGTCAGTGCTGAAACACAGTAGGATATGTAACGCGATTCATACGTAAAAGTGCATACGGCACTCTGCAAAAACAATAGTCCTTACTGAGTTACTTCGAGGGTACCGTTCTTGTGACACCACAAGGAAACACAAGGAGATCCCAGTGCTTTGTGTTCACCCAGTTTCAGTGTTGTCCCGTTATAGTTGCATGAAGCTGAAAAATAAAAAAGTACACAGATCAAACGCATAGTTCGAATCTGAATGAAATAAAAGTTGTGAAGCAGCTAATGAAATACTACAAATTAGCACATTTAATAACTGCTATTTTGTCATAGTTCCCTCATGCCCATGCCACGCTTTGCGAAATTTGATATGGCCGCGTAGGTTTTCATTTCCTTCATTTATTCTCATTTTTCCTACATATATTATCCGCTTCTTCGCTGAGTTCTCGTTGTGGGTATGTGATATTCCATACATGTAATAATCAGCATGAAAACGCGGCATTCTCTCGAAACGCGACTATCCGTTGGAAAAAGATTTACACCCGCCGTGGTTGCTCAGTGGTTATGGTGTTGGGCTGCTGAGCACGAGGACTCGGGATCGAATCCCGGCCATGGCGGCCGGATTTCGGTGAGGGCGAAATGCAGAAAACACGCGTGTATATAGATTTAGGTGCACGTTAAAGAACCCCCGGTGGTTGAAATATTCCGGAATCCCCCACTACGGCGTGCCTCATAATCACATGGTGTTTTTGGCACGTAAAACCCCATGATTTTTTTAATATTTACCTTCCGCTTCTTGGCCAATAGAAATCTGCATCATTATCGAAACCCGGACACGCTTCATGGAGAATACCTCGTTTTAGGCATGTTCCATGTGTGAAAATCAATCATTATCAACCGTGACCGGGCAACGATACTTGGAACTCGTATCATGATACAGATACCAGACACTTCAGCGATAACTATTTGAGATACGGATGCAAGATACTAGCAAATGAATGGTATCTGGTACGATACCTGCCATTTGTGTTTTTGCACTCTATGGGTCGGCGCTACCATGTGGTAACATACCGCGTTATACGCAGCCTCCGAGTCCCACAGGCTGGTATCTCTTTACTAATGCGCCGAACAGCCTTTTGGTAACGTAATTATTTTTCAACATTGCTAGTTACCGCTTGTTCCTCAAGGGAGCAGTGCCTCCGAATTTTCCATCAAGGCGGCAGCACGTGCGCTTGTAAATTTTAACTCTGCGCGACAGAGCGTAACGTTTGTACATTTTTTGTCAGAGGTCGCAAGTTTTATATGTTTACTGCAGTTCTGGCTTTCCTTTGTGTAATGTTGTATAGAATGGCGGCAATCAGAAATACAGGCACGGTATTTATCAAAAGCGTAGCTTCTCGCACGAAAAATAAATGCTCATGTTCTTGTTTTTCACCGCTTGGAACATGGCGCGTTAGTGGGTAGTAAAGTTCAAAGGTTCTTTTCGTACCACTCCTCCACTTGGGCGTCCGAGACGCACCGCCAGAGCCGGTGTACGCAAGTAGAGGATGTACTGCCGCTACGAATAGCGGCGACGGGTTCGCTGGGTTGAAGTAGACACAGAGATGACGAGAAAAAAAACACTTTCTATTTACAACTATTTACAAGAATTTATAAATGCAAGTACGCATACAAGACTGAACTGGTACACATAGGGCGACCCTATATCGACATAGTCGATGGTGCATAGCACCGTAGTTTGTCCAGAACGCTTGGACGGGGCAACGGGACCACGTTTTCTATCCTTCGGTGCCCCGCCCCAAGCATTTACCACCCAATCGCCACCGAGTGGCTGTGAGTGGTCCGCCGACGCACCAATCACGAATCCTGTGCTAGGATCGTCTTGTTCGCCGGCGCTTCCAGTATTGCGCTTCTTCCAAGCGCCCCTTTTTTCTACCACCTTTGACGGTGTCTTTGTCCCGCTCCCTCAAAACAACGTACAAATAACAACAGCGTTCGGAGAAAGGGGGGCGGGGGGGGGGGTTACAGATGCATAGCATGCGTGCTCCCTGCCAAAGCCACAGCGCCCAGCACAATGGGTTCAATAAAATCTTAATAAGCAGGCAGTACCTGCAAGCCGACGTGATTGACCCCTTCCCCGCTCGCACTTAGAAAATCCGATAGCGTAGTAGCTGCGGGCATACGTCAATGAAACCTGTCAACCGACACTTTGTGCTCACGTACCCCTATTCAGTAAATGCTTGCTCAGAGAAGCTTATCACGATGGTCAATTGGCAACGGTCTCCGAAACGGGTTGTCAAAGGCGGTTACCATGCAAAATGTGCACGTGGTGAATGTGCACGCTATCTGTGTGCACGCTCTCTGTGCCCATTACCCGCCCGGCACGCGCACATCAGTAGCCAGCGACAGTCACGGACATCGAAGCTTTTGCTGTCCAGGTCACCTGCACGCGATGTACGTGACGAATCACCGATATTCCCTCTTCTTTAGGTCGCTTTGTGTACTCTTGGGTGCTAATGGCTTCGTCACAGACCCTCTACGTTTGCTCAGTGCCAGCCGGCTCTACTCGCCTCACCACGTGTCAGGTATAATTGGCATGTCATGAGCTGCGCCCCTGCCTAATCTCGGCACCGTCGCCACGACGGGCGCCCACCACTGGCACTTAATCCTCTCATTGTATTTCGCTGGTCAAGCAACGATCATTGACAAAATGCTAGCCTTTTCGTTCCGCGAGACCAGGTTGAAGAAAAACAACCATCTTAATCCCTCCGAGCAGCAATGAAAGAACTAACTAGCGCTTCTATTCGCAATGCACACGGACTATAGGTGGCGCCCTAGGTGATCCATGATGGCGGACTGAGAGAGTATCGGAATTCTCGACTGCGCGTTCGCGTCGTAGCACGCCGGGCTTTTTCTAATCCTGCTCGTAACACACCGAGTGTATTATTATTTAGAGTTTATTCTCATTGGCTGGGGAAATGCCGCTGCATTTTACAAAACAGCTATCTCTAGGAGAGATTATGGGACACTTTGAATCGTAAGAAAAAAGCATCCGGTGTCTAATCGAAGGCGAAGAGATTTTCAGCGCTGGCTGTTTAATTTGTTGCGGCGTCAAGACATGCAGTGCTCACGCTGTTACAATTCAAGGACTGTGTGTGCAGACGTCCCACGTCCAAGCTATTTGTTCTGTGTTGCAGTCGCAGTGCGTGCCCCGTAAATATAAATCAGCATTGAATGTAATAACGCCCCGCGTAAATATAGATGGCTAGCCTTCATAACCAGAAATATACGTGCGTGCTTGTTATTTTACGGCGCGTGACAGATGTATGCGACGCGAAGCGAATCTAGAACGCACGCTTATGCTAGAGTGCAGCGTTATCGTTTTGAGCCAGAAAAAGCACGCCGATCCTGTTTTCAAATTAGGTTTTAATCCAAAAGGGTCAGTGCAAGCAAATATGCCAGAGACCTAGCGATCGGCGCGCAGCTGCGAACGTAGTTACGCTCCGATGCAACGAGCTTGGCGAGGTCGAGGACGCGCTTCAGCGTGCCGCCCAAATTTATTGTTTGCTGCCATTTTGCCTGCTACTGAGTCAAAAGCGAAGATTGGTGTGGGTGTGGTAGGGTAGGGGGAACATGGAGAGGTTTTGCAGCGTAAGCTACGGCGACAAAACGTACGCTGCAAACCTTCAGTGGCGCCGCCTCAGGCCTCATTCACACAGCCGTCAAACGCTCCGTCACGTCACCGTCACGGCATCCGTTTTCGTCAGGGGAGAGGGTTTCCGAGTCGTTTTCCCCTCAAAAACGGCTCGCCGGTGACGCAGAGCGGTGCTCTACGTTTCCGTCGCCAGCACGGTGACGGAAACCCTCTCGGAAACCCTCTATCCTGACGAAAACGGATGCCGTGACGGTGACGTGACGGAGCGTTTGACGGCTGTGTGAATGAGGCCTCAGGCTTGCCGATCCGGACTTCACCGCTCACTCCTTTTTAAAACACGCGTCCAGCGGAAAATCAACCTTATCTCATCCTTCGTCGCTCGGTGGTGCACTGAGG
>NC_051158.1:67640025-67711327 GCF_013339745.2 Dermacentor silvarum | reverse complement strand
ATATATGGTGATTGTAAAGGAGAAAACGAGACGCCTAATTCTGCAGCCCTTAAGCGAGCACGGCGCAGAACGCGCGTTTGTTCTCCGCCGTGCGTTCACTCCCCGTGAAAGACGCGCCCCTCGCGCCCTTTCACTCGCACATACAGCGTTCGGCGCGCGGCGACGATTTCATCTCCAAATGACGTCATACGGAACCTCACGGCGACGGCGACGGCGACGGCGACGCCGACGGCAGAAATCTGCTTTTGAGTGTCCATATAATTGCTATCGCAATAAAAGGAGAGTAACGAGTGGTCACTTATACCTGGTAAATAGGAAATGCTAGAAACAAGATCAGGTCTAGTTGTAAGGATTAGATCAAGGGTGTTGGTCGAGACAGTAGTAGCTAGTAGCTTGAGTGGTTAACTGTGATAATGAAAACGTAGAGCATAGTTCTAAAAAATCGTGAGCTTGAGTGGAAAATGGCGACATAACAGCTGGTTCTGTGTTCCACATTATGTTAGGAAAGTTAAAGTCACCGAATAAAAATATGGGGGTTAAAGGAAAACATGAGACAATATCATTAATACTGTCATGAAGATCCGGGACAAAAGAATTAGTGTATGTGGGAGGGTGGTAACAAATGCCAATGACTATATTTTGATGGCCAATTATTAAAGACACCCAGATGATTTCTAGGTTAGTGTTGACGTCAATGCGCGATGATGAAAAATCTTTAGAGACAGCGACGAGCACACCACCACCACGGCGCGCATCTCTGTCACAACGATAAACACAGAAGCGGTATGCATCTCAGAAAATTTCCACATCTTGAACGTTATCATGAAGCCACGTCTCGGCCAGTGCGATGATATGAGCAGAAAATGTGTCTCTTGCGGATGATAAGGAGTTATATTTGCTTAAAACGCTTGCATTGGTAAAAAGGACGGACACTTGAGGACAGCTTGAGTGCCCATCACCCCTCGCACTTTCCTAGCTTGAAGTGCCGGAGCTATGTGCAGCAATGGCAGGCCCTGCGCGTAGCTCGATTTCTTCAACCTTATCGGAGGCAGGATTATACATGAAGCATTTTATTGCGATAGCAATTATATGGACACTCAAAAGCAGATTTCTGCCGTCGGCGTCGCCGTCGCCGTGAGGTTCCGTATGACGTCATTTGGAGATGAAATCGTCGCCGCGCGCCGAACGCTGTATGTGCGAGTGAAAGGGCGCGAGGGGCGCGTCTTTCACGGGGAGTGAACGCACGGCGGAGAACAAACGCGCGTTCTGCGCCGTGCTCGCTTAAGGGCTGCAGAAGTAGGCGTCTCTTTTCTCCTTTACAATCACCATATATGTAGAGCAAACGCGCCTTCTTCGGACGCGCGAGAGGCCGTGGGGGAGGGGGAGGGAAGGGAGGCGACGTTTAGCTGCGGCACCAAGTGCCTATTTATATCAGAGGCTCCAGCAACAGTCACCAACGCCGCACGCATTTTGAGCTAACGCGGGCAAAACGCCGATGGCGTCGACAACAGTTCTGCGTGTTGTTGCTACCAAAGCCGCTCACCTTACTTCGTATGACATTGCTGTGTTGCTATCGCATTCATTGCTTCGCCCTTAGGGCGAAACTGTGACATTTTTTTTGTTGCTAAAAAAATGTCACAGTTTCGCCCTAAGGGCGAAGCAATGAATGCGATAGCAACACAGCAATGCCATACGAAGTAAGGTGAGCGGCTTTGGTAGCAATATGAATTGTAGTAAACATGAGCTGATTAAGTAAGCAGGTGTGCTGCGCCGTAAGTAGACCGACATGAAGAGAGACTCGATGACCACGAGAACACCACAGTGAAACTGTGGTGTTGATGAGAAGCGCTTCCCGTGGGCAGCGCGTGCGAAGGGACACACCTGTAGCGCTGCACTGCCGATCCGGGCAGCATTGCATGTGTAGCGTGGGTTGGAAAATGTGGCCCGACTATTACTAACTGAATGAACAAGCGTGGTGTAAGCGCGCACAAACAAACATGACTAGATCACAATGAATGACTGCAGACGACTGTCAAAACGCTGGCAGCAAGCAGCGGGCGAAGGTACGTGTGGTCTACCGCTTCAACGGAAACTGAGCGGCGAATGCACGGCGCATAAAGGTCAGAGCCGTGTGGAGATAAGAGACGGTGCGTGCGGGCGCGGTTGCTGGCAGAGTAAAAGTACGCCCCCCCCCCTCCCCCCCGCTCCCTCTGGCGCTGTCTTCCCGCTTCCTTGCTTGCGCGTGGGAGATTGAGTGCGTTCGCTCTCCGTGATAGCGCGCGTCCCCGCACGCTTCCGCTCAGGCATACGGCGCGCGACGAAGATTTTATCTACAGGGAACCTCACGGCGACGGCGACGGTGACGACGACGGCGACGCCGACGGCAGAAATCCGGTTAAAGTGTCCATATAATTGCTATCGCAATAAATAGTTTGTTGTAACGCAGTTGGGACGAATATGATTGCGGTTGGCTACGAGAAAATTCCATTAGTTTCTTTCGAGCTACGCGGGTTCCGGGGGAAAAGTCTTGACCGATGGATATGTCAATAGTTTTGAATTGCTCACGCAGTGATAACACTTTTCTTTAATTTTAAAGTTGGAAAACTTAGCAATAATGGGACGCGGTTTGGCACGAGAGATTGAACCTAACCGGTGAGCACGCTGGATGCAATCAGCAGAAAATGAAGGAAGTACAGAAATTATTGCATCTATTAACTTTTTTTCTGTGTCATTCCAAGATTCTTTGGAATCGGGAAGGCCATAGAAAATTAGGTTGTCGCGACGTGACCTGTCTTCCATTTCGTCAAATCGTGACTGAAATGAAAATTTGTGCGAAGATAAATTTTTGACTTCTTCTGTAAGGCAAGACACTTTTTGTGACAGGTCTTGAGCCTGTTTAGCCTGTTGTTCCAAAGTGTCCAAGCGATTCTGAAACGCCGCAAGTTTGGCCTCAATGCTTTTTTGGCCGTTTTTTTATTGCTTTCATATCAGCAGCAAGCTCTGCGTGAGATTTACTGGTTTGCAATGAGCGCGCATGAATTTCCTTTAGAAACTGGAACATTATTGGCATTTGCTGTTTTGGATCATCAGGTAAGCTTTCTATGTCGAGAAGTGATTCGGAGCGGGTGGTTGGGCCTGGATTGAGCTCAACTTCTCCCGCACGTATCAATAAGCAAAAACTTGAAAAGCATTCAGATAAGGTCTCTAGTAATTCAAGTTTCCGCTTTCCGGTGGACAGTGGGCAGGGCAGCAGGAAAAGAGACCGGTTGTCACTTCTATAGGATTTAGTTGACAAATAGGACCTAACCTGCGCAAGAAGGCAGAACGGGTTTGGCATGGCAATCGGTACGCTGCTGCCGGGCCCACTGGCCACTGTCGATGATGCGAAGCCTTTTATAGCCGTCGGTGCCGTCACATGGTACACGGGGAAGGTCACGAGTGTCGGAGCGCATATGAAGATCTCGGTGATTGGGCAGTGGTCGCCAGGAAGAGATAGACAACAGATCATGTCACTGTTGTAGTTGGCAGGCTATTCACCCGGTGTAGGTGAACGCGATGAAGCTTGCGTTGACAGGCAGACAGCAAGAACCTGCACAAGAAGGCATAACGGGTTTGGCATGGCAATCGGTACGCTGCTGCCGGCCCACTTTGGCCTGGCCTGGCCTGGCAGCCCGCCGTGACTAGCTACGTCCGCACTTTCCCTGAGGACCAACGCTGCAACACGCAACCTGTTAAGCCCGCTGGGCGACTGAACCCTATTTCACAAGTGTCAGCGTCATTTCAGCAGCTTGGCATGTATTTTTTGGGCCGTTCCCTACGTTGGCTTTAGAAAATAGGAGAATTATCATCCCGACCGATGACATGACGCGTTAAGCAGAAACGACTGCGCGCTTCCACGAGGAACTTTCCAAGAGGCTGCGAAGTTTTTTGTTCACCTCATTGATCTGCTCCATTATTCTCCAGTAGTTCTAATCACAGAGAGGAACATCCTTCACGATCGATATTATGCAAGCCGTTTTTCACTACAGCTATACAGCTCACCGTAGAATAACGGCCTACCACCCACAAACCAAGTGGCTCACGGAACTGCGTAATAAGACATTGGCAGACATGTTATTAATGTACGTGGACGCCGAGCACAAAACATGGGACGATGTGCTTTCGTGTGTGACGTGATGATGATGAGGATTTATTGGCATCCCCTTTGAAACGGGGCGGCGACAAATAGTCACCTAGCCTGTTTGATTTAATCAGGTATACTATACATGTTCTTTATCTAGAATTTTTGTATACCTCTCATTATTATTTTTCGTTTTCAAAAATTTACCTTGTCCCGCTGCCTATAATTTTAAGAGATCAAGTCGTGTCCAACGTTTCTCTGCTTATTTTTCACCAGTACTCTAATCGTCTCTTGCTGATCTCTACGGCTGATCTGTTTATGTTTCCTTCCACTTTAAACCCAAGCTGCTTCTGGGAGTTGCACGTTACCTACGGTCCTCGCTGGGTGGATCCCGTCGCATTCCATCAGATGGTGCTGAGCGGTTTCTGGATTTTTACTGCAGCATACACATGTCTCCTCTAGTTCCGAATATTTGTCCCGATATGTTTTCGTCCTTAGGCAACCGGCTCGAGCCTCAAATAGCAAGGCACTGCCCTTTGTGTTATCGTACAGATTTTCCCTTCTAATTTCTTTCTTCTCATTCTTGTAAATCTCCATTGTCCTTTTTGTTTCCATTCTTTGTATCCAATTCACGGTGTCTATTTCTCTCACTTTCTTTCTGATGACTCCTGGTTGTCTATTTACAGTTTCGATTATCCTGTACTTGGTTGTCAACTTCCTTTACCTCTTCCTCCATTCTGTGTCCACGCTTTTCATGTAGAGATACTTGTGCACTTTAACCGCCCATTTATTTTCATCCATGTTCCTGAGCCTTTCTTCAAAACTAATTTTGCTCTGTGCTTCTCTGACTTCTAAAGAGGCCCAACCCATGTCACCCTGCACTGCCTCATTTGTGGTATTACCGTGGGCTCCCAAAGCCAACCGGCCTACTGATCTCTGATTAACTTCCAACCCCGACAATATATCCGATTTTAAGCATATAATGGCATTTGCGAATGTTAGCGCTGGCACCATTACTCCTTTCCAGATTCCACGCACCACCTCATACTTATTGTGGCCCCACAGTGCTCTGTGTTTCATTATTGCTGCATTCCGCTTCCCCTTTATTTTGAGATTATCCTGCTGGTTGCTTGAGTAATTATTTCCTTCGTTTATGTGTACGCCGAGGTACTTATATTGCTTCACTATGGGTATTACTTGCTGTTGAATTGACACCACGAAGTTACTCGTGTGTTCATTAAAGATCATAATTCCGGATTTCTCTGTGCTAAACTTAAGGCCTAGATTTGTCGCTGCATTCCCACAGATATTCGCAAGTAGTTGTAAATCTTTTTTATTGTCCGCTACTAGCACAATGTCGTCTGCGTACATCAGTCCAGGGACCTTCTGATGCACCATTTGTCCATTACGCATGTAGGATAAATCAAAACCTAATTCGCTGTTTTCCAGTCGTCTTTCTATACCCTTGACGTAAAGCGTGAACAACAATGGTGACAGAGGGCATCCTTGCTTCAATCCTTGGTGAATTCCCACCATTTAATTTCCCTTTCTACCTTCCCATACCACTTGTACTTGGTTGTCTCAATATATCTCCCTCAGCAGCTCCACGAAATCGTCATCTATGCCTTCGTATTGAAGAATATCCCACTACAATTCCTTGTCTACGTCGTCATCAGCTCCTTTAATATCTAGAAATGCTATCCATAAAGGTATTTTCTGAGCTACTGAAATCTCTATGCACTGAGTTAGTGCAAACATATTGTTTTCTAAGCGTCTGCCTGGCCTAAACCCATTCTGTAGTTCGCCCAATACATCGTTTTTCTCCACCCTCTTCGAAAGTTCTAATTTTAAGGCTTGCATTGCCATTCTATATATCACCGACGTTACTGTAACTGGCCTGTACGAGCTCGTCTTATCCTTATCTCCTTTGCCTTTGTAGATGAGATTCATCTTGCTTTTACGCCATCCAACGGGGATTTTCTTTGTTCTAATCACTTGCTCTATGGCATTAGTCAGCAGTGCCTTGCTTTCTGGACCGAGGTTTTTGATTAGCTGTATTGGAATTTCATCGGGTCCTGTTGCCGTGTTGTTAGGGACATTTTCTGCTGCCTTTTTTCAATGAAAGCTTTCTATGCTAAATTTTGATCTCTCTGGCCTCTCTGCTGTTGCTGGATCTGTTGTCTGAACTACGCTTTTTCTCGTGCCGAAGTTATCCCTAATGACGTCTGTGATGTACCGCATCGCATCATCTCCTTCCTAGATGTTACCGTCTTCATCCCTTATAGCCGTTTGCGAGTTTTTAGTTGGAGCTCCGAGTGCTTTTATATGGTTCCAGAATCTTTTTGGGGCGCCTTTGTCTCTTTTGTGAATGTTATGCAGCCAACGTTCACTTGCGCATTTAATTTTCTCTTGCACGAGCTCACTCGCAACCCTTTTCTTTTCTCGGTATGTATTCCATCTAAGGAGCACCTCTTCTTCTTGTAATCCCAACTTTTGGCTTCTCGATGAGCCCTAGATGCCTCTTTACGCTCTTCTCTAGCTTGTTTTATTTCCTTGTTCCACCACTTACGTGGTTTGCTCTTGCCAATCCAAGAATTGTTTTTGCCGTGTCCGCCTTATCTCATGCTGCATAACGTCCACCAGTTCCTTATATTCCCAGACTGCTATAGGAAAATCCTCAATTTTCTTCTCTATGTTGTTTGCGATCTCTGTTATTTGCTCGTCATTCATTTTTAAAAACTCTATGGCTATTGGTTCATGTTCTGCGCTAGTAATCTCGCCCAAACTTTAATGCTAAACGTCTAATATCGCTTCCGAGGCTATTTTTTAAATTTTCGTCTATTATCATTTGGTCTAGTTGTTCGTAGACCATTTCTCAGACTAAGGCGTAGTCGATACATGACTGCCTGTTTCCGCATTGCCACGTTACCTGTCCATGACACTTATTCTCCTGTTAACTACTATAAGGTTCTGTTCATCACACAGATCCAGCACTAGAGAGCCGTTATAATCAGTATATCCGTCTAAATCGTCCATGTGTGCGTTCATATCTCCCACTAATATCACCTGGCCCGATTTACTGAACTCATTAATATCGCTTCTAATGCAATCAACCCATTCCTTATTTTTTCTCTGCTATCACTACCTGTCCATAGGTAAGCTACTCCCAGCCACGTCTTTTTACCTTGCCATGTGCCGCTAATCCATAAATGCTCTTTACATGTCTCGTTTACCCTTCGCCACTTCAGAACTCGCCTAATTAGTACGCCTACGCCTCCACCTTTCCTTGACCCGGTCATTCTGTTGCATCCTTCCCATACAAAATTGTCAATAACAGGCGGCTGCTCCAAATCTCTTAGAATCTCTTAGATGCGTTTCGGTGAAGGCGTTCGCATACAACACCGCGTGACGTTCGCATACAACACCGCCACCTATAGGACACTAAAGGAGCCACACCGTTCAGTTTCGTGTACGGCTGAGAGGCAACTACGACACTCGATGCAATGCTGCCTCATATCGAAGACGATGGCCTTGGCTTCTACGTCTCCAGGATTTTGCAGCACGCCGAGAAAGCCCGCCAACTTACAAGGCTCCGTATACAGGGTCAACAATGCCTTGACGAACGCCGCTACAATGTGCGTCATCGCGACGTCCACTACGAACCCGGGAAGCAAGTATGGATTTGGACGACCATTAGCCGTCACGGCCGAAGCAAGAAGCTACTGCGCCGCTATGTCGCACCTTACAGGACTTTGCAATGCTGGAGTGAGCTGGACTTAGACGTGGTCCCCGATGGAAACATGGCCTCAGAGCGTCGTTCCGCTGTTCCTGAAGGGGTACACGTGGTCCGCCTGAAGCCATATTACCAACCTTAACGAACATATTTTTTTTATTTGTCTGCCATTACCGATTTAATTTTGTTGTTATTGTTTGGCGTTTATTAAATTTGCAACTTTAAAGGAAGGAGTGACGCCGCGTTGCGTTCTCATTTCTTACCGCGTAGTGATATTATTGGACGCCAATGGAGGCCCCTTAGAAGATTGGAAATCACGTTTTATTTCGTTGTCCGGACCAGCGCACTCCTTATCGTTTGCCGCTTGCTGGTTGCCATGGCCATTACTGTGCCCTTGTCGAGAGCTTTTCATTGTTTGTGTGTGTGCGTGGGGGGGGGGGGGGGGGATGTATAAGTACTCGCCTCGAAATCGGCAAGGGGATTCTTGCGCCGATCATCGACGGCGGCGGCCAGCAACACGGTCACATCATTTTCTTTATCGAGCACAAGTTCGCCCTACAATGAAACATCTTTCAAAGGATCCTCGACAACTGCCACTATTTCTGCACTGTCGCGCTAAGTGTGACAATATGTACCGCGTGATCTCTTAATGGAAACGATTTTTTAGGAAGCAGGGCTTGGCTACTGCAGTTCTGATTTCTATACTATTCGTTCTTTTTCATTTATTACGGCACACATTCGACAGTCTAGTAGTCGTGGCTGTGCAATCGCTAATTACCTAAGCTTAACCTAAAGTAACGAAGAGTTACCGAAATAGCTAAAGTTACCTAAGAAATGCCTCCTTTTGGTTATAACGTCACCGTTGCAATGATGCTATTGAAGGCGGACGTAGCAGGAGCAACAAGAAGTTTACATGGTTTAAAACACGCCATCAGTTGATTAGATATTCATCGACAAAAATTTCGCTGTTGTCCTTCTGATAACGGAACTTGCAGTACCAAAAGAGCCCTAAAACCTGCCCACTCAATGCTTCCTGCTTTGTGTCTACGTTAGCACGTTGGCCGCCTTTGCGCACCCATTATGGTTTCATCTTCCGTAGATCATGCTTCGGTGAACTATCGTCCCTTGCGGTGCAAACTCACGGCGACAGATTGAACGTTTCAGCTGGTCACTAGAGTAATCGGAGGCACTATAGAGTAATCAGAGCGCTAGAGTCACTAGAGTAATCGGTCTTTAGAGTCACTGTATAGGCTATACAGTGACTAAGGAGCATGTACAGTAACTCTACTGGTCACCGCAGCGAGCTCCTCCACGGCATGGCACCGTCGAGAATAACGTGAGTGGTGCATCCAGCGCTGTTCCCGCGCTCAAAAATACATTTTTGAAGACGCTAGTCTTTCTCGGGCTACCTATAGACGCGAAAAGCTTTGTCTGTCACTCGATTCAACCGCCTGGCCAAACGTAACATGAGGAGAGGAGGTACAGGGAGGGAACGAAAGACAGAGAGAAAGCGAGAGTAATAAATAAATAAATAAATAAATAAAACTTTTTTGGCGAAGCGGGATTCGACCCCGGGTACCCACGGTCCGAAGACAAACGTCATAGCCACTAGGCTATACACCCACTTTTTTTTTTCTTTATTGCATGGGAGCAGTATCTTCAGCAACACAAGAAACAAGGCGCTACATGTACCTATTCAAAAATACACCCACGCTTGCATGACATGCATTTATGGGAACCATATTATTGCGTTGTAACAACGATTATAACAGAACTTGCTATGGTCGAGAGAAAGAGAAAATGAGAGCGAGAGAGAGAGAGACATTGAATAAAAGAGAGAGAAAGAGAGAGACAGAAAGAAATGAAAAATGAAACGCTGCAAATGAAAAAAATCAACGCGTTAGAAATGGTGTCGAAGAGACGCTATGCGTTAAAAACAAGCCGACTAAAGACGCTGCTCTGTAGCCGACTTTAAGCTATCAGTAATAAAAGGGCCCAACAGATGGCGCGAGAGTAGGGCGACCGCGGGCAATTTTAATTGAATTCAGAGAAACCTCTGTTCCATCCATCATGGGAGTAGTGAGAGGGGAGAGAAAGAGCGTCAAGGGTGGGAGGTGGAGAAGAGATGGTGTTACGTATCAGGCGCAACAGAAGACTATCATCTTTCTACGTCATTTGCCGCGAAGCAAGCGGATATGCGGCTATTTCTTTGTTGTGTGTTTCCACGTAGATTTGTACACATCTCTATATAGCTGCCAAGAACTGTCATCTTTCAAATAATATATGCAGAACCATGCGATACACACGTCATCAGTACAGTAATCGTCCGTTGCAGAACACTTGCATGATTGATAACAGCGATCTCTAAACAAACAAAGGGTGCTTCGAATTACGTAGATGTGAACTGGAGTTGAAGCGGCTTCATTTTAGGGGCGAAGCTCCTTAGGGCGTGGGTCTGTCCTTCCTCCGATGTAGTATGTAGCCACCTGTAGTTTTATGAAGTGTTCACTAGATGGCGTAAGTGTCGACCTTTCTATATATAAGTGTATATAATGTTTTTCGTATAGTTGATGAGAAAACCTACAATGTAGTGCGACGGGTTACCGCTAGGGGTGTTATAATAAAAGGTTCTCGCTCTTGGTGCGCTTTCTCTTTCGCTCGGAGTCGCCGGATGGAACACAAGGCTGCGGAGCGGAGAGCACGGAAGGCGGCGGCGGCGCGCGCTCGCAGGCAGAATCCCGCGGTGAGAGGCCGCGTCTTCACGACAGGCAGCGCGGCGGCGGCGCGAAGACCCCGTAGTGCGAGAACGAGAGGCAAAAGCGGCACGGCTGCGGCGCGAATACTCAGGCGGCAGCAACCGCCATGGGAGGCACAGCATATCCACAGCATATCCATATCCGCCTGGATATGCTGTGATGGCGTAATTGTCTCCGCACCTCGTGGATATGCTGTGTTTACCGATGATCCCTCCGGAGCTTCGCCCCATCATCATCATTCACCTCGTGGATTTGCTGTGATTTTTTTTAAACCATGCTTTCTTGCCGAGTTCGAGGCACCTTCTCTCACATATCTGGCGTCTATCGCCGAACACGTCTAACGGGGTGGTGGCGCCATCTGGAAATGGTGCTTCAAAGTAGTAGTTTACTATTATATGCATAGATTATCTATAGAGTCATTACTAGAGGTAACTCTGGTGCTACACTCGCCTACAACTTTCTGTGACAATGAAGGGAAATCTACGGGCACGTCGCGGCTGCATATGTGTTACCGCGCCGAGTAGTCCGGCAGCGTTTGACAGTGCTTTTTCTCGGAACAGACCCTGAATTGACGCACCTTCCACGTGCGACGGTTTCGCGTTTGCCCACACGCGGATGGGAAAAGCTGCAAAATAAATAAACCTTTACATTCAGTGGTGTGTGCCTGGCTTATTTAACTGTTGCTAATAAGCTGTTTATGTTTTTTTTCTTCCCCAGCCTGAAATAACGTGGATTAGAACGCGGGACTCTTTTCAGAAGCGCTCTCGCTTGTCCGCGCTTTGCCTCCCTAGCTTTCCTTTCAAAGCCACAGACAGTTGTCCGCGAGTACAGTGTCTGCCGGAGCCGCCAGCAGGGCGAGTCAGTCAGCATGGAAATGATGATTTGTGCATGGATTTGCCTAAACTTTACCTTTTCTGTTCAAACGACCGTGTAACTATGCAAACTCATCATTTTCAATAAAGTATGGCGTTATGAGTAAATAAGTAAGCAATAATAAAATTCCCAGACGGTAGAATTCAAACACAGGACCTTTTACACACAAGCCTGATGTTGAAACCATTACGCCACTGGATGCATGCGCTGCCATGCGGCATAGAAGACGCTTTTTCGTGGGCAAGCCAGCTTGGCGCCTTTCGTTCTGCAGTTGCACTAGCAGAAACCGACGCATCAACACCACGAGTGCCACACGACACTGAATTACCGCTGAAAATGTATACAAATATATATGCTGTTATTCAAGCTGTAGGTATACATGTTGGAATTGAAAAACATGCGGTTCTTCAATTCCAACATTTATACCTCATAAAACCACACTTCACACACACGTACACACACACACACACACTCACAAGGTTCATGAGACACTCACTCCAAGAATGCTTCACTTTACGTAGATGTCAACTGGAGTTGAGTATGCCTGCCTTATTTTTATAGCGAAAACGCAGGTCTCCGTGCAAAACTCAGATAAATTAATGCAACTGTACAGCTGTAGTTCAGCGGTTGCCAAGTACTTGCAAAGTGTTTGTAAAGATCCTACATGACTTCCCAAGGCTGTGAAAACTCCCGTATGTAGCTTCTCTGTCACCTATGTGTGAGTAGCTCGGATTGCCTGCGAACAATTCGTTCATTCATGTTTGTTATGAGGTCGTCGCAACATTTTGCGTGAGGCCAAGGCCGGTGTGTGAAGGCATGATCAATATCAACGATAAATGCAAGACAACATCCGTCAATAGCCCCGAATTTGCTTTTAAACGTAATGACCAATGATTGAAAAAAAAATGACAGCAGATCCACGAGGTGAATGATGATGAGTGGGCGAAGCTCCGGAGGGAATCATCGGATCTCCCGCTTAAGGGGACGCTAGCACAAACGCGTTAGAAACATGCAGTACTCTCTAGTAAGGGGGAGCGGCCACAGCGTATTACGCAGCCGTTTACACATGCCGGAACGTGCGCCGCGATTGCCGACGCCATCACATGACTGCTGAGAGAGTATAACCCCCGTATTCATAAACGCTCCTCGACTTGAACTTGACTTGCCACCGCCTTCAACGCGTTTCGAACGCGCTGCCGAAGGCGGTGGCAAGTGAAGTTCAAGTCGAGGAGCGTTTATGAATACGGGGGGGGGGGGGGGGGGGGGGTAAGGCGAAGAGGCCACAGCGTCTTACACCAGCTTCTTGCACGGGCCGTAACGCGCTAGCACAAACGCGTTAGAAACGCGCAGTCTTTCGTTAATGTTGGGTATTTATTGCCATCTAGGTGCGTCTGTCCATGTGCGCTTCGTGGCGTAGTGGTTAGCGCCACGCGTTCAGAAGCGAGGGGTCCCTGGTTCGATTCCGCTACGGCCACAACTCTCGGAATTTTTTTTTCTCATAAAAGTAGACGTGGCTACCTACTACGACGACTACTACTACAGAGGAGGGACAGACCCACACCCTAAGGAGCTTCGCCCCTAAAAATTACCGCAGTTTCCCCCGAAAGGCGAAGCATGAATTGCGATAGCAACTTCGTAGAGAGCTATACGGAGTAAGGATGTTAGTTTTATAAGCTGTATAAACTTGGACATGCAGCAGCACCAGCAACGCGCAGAACTGTTCTCGACGCCGTCGCCGTTTTGCCCGCGTTCTTACAGAACGCGCGCGGCGTTGGTTACTGTTGCCAGGGCCTCTGGGGGCGGCTCGGAGGTTTTCGACGAGATCAGAACGGTAAACTCGTCGAGCAGCGTCGGAAGTCTTTACCACATTCTCGCCTCGCAACGTTTTTATATAAATACGCATTTGGTGCCGCAGTTAAACGTCGCCTCCCCTCCCTCCCGTCCCCCCACGGCCTTTCGCGCGAAGGAAGAAGTCGCGTTTGCTCTATATACATGGTGATTGTAAAGGAGGAAAGAGACGCTAATTCTGCAGCCCTTCAGGTTTCCCGGGCAACGAGGCAGCCGACACCCTGGCGAAGGACGCCCACCACACCACTGTGCCCCTCAGTCGGGCCGTGACGGAGGGCGACTTCACTGGACTGAGGCTGCGGCGACACCTGGCGACCCACCACCCAGACAAACGGGTGGCACTGGGGTGCCCCCCACGACCACTCCCCCAGCGAGGCCTGGCTCGCAGGGAGACCTCGCTCCTTCTCCGGCTCCGCATCGGCTGCAGCTGGACGGCAGCACGCAGCTACCGACTGGGACGAGCGACGTCCCCGGCCTGCAGCTCCTGCGGGGAGCCGGAGACGATCGAACATCTCCTGCTGGCCTGCCCGGCGTACCTCCAGCAGCGGGGCCCACTCCTGCAGGAGTTCCGCCGCCTGGGCCTCCCCTCTGGCAAGGAGGAAGATCTCCTCTTCCCCGGCCGACACCACCTTTCTGCACTTCGAGGCGTCGTGGAGTTCCTGGACTCGTCAAGGCTCTCCGCACGCCTCTAAGGACATTTCTACAAGCGGGAAGGCCTCACGGCCTCCCACCCCACCCCAGGCCTGACCGGCCTGGCACAACACCCCTGCAGACTCTGCAGCACACCAAGGCCTTCCATCTCGGCCTGATACGTGCCGCCTATGCCTGCCGGTTTTGCTTCGCCCAGCCATGGCGACTCCACTCTATCCCTTCTTTCGCTCCCACCTACCCCTCCCCGTTGGCGCTGAGCCGTGCTCCCTCAAGGGCTGCAGAAGATAGCGCCAACCTTTCCCTTTCCCTCAAGAACCACTTATCATCATCAGGGAGCACGGCGCAGAACGCGCGTTTGTTCTCCGCGGCCCGTTCGCTCCTCGTAAAAGCGCGCGTCCCTAGCGCCCTTTCACGGCGACGGCTCACGGCGACGTCAGAAATCCGCTTTGGAGTGTCCATATAATTGCTATCGCAATAAAATAAAAACTTATCTTCGTGTACCTCACTATTCAAATTGAAATTAGCTTATATGTGCGGTTTTTGGATCAGTAGTACAGAAGTTTTATTTATAAGCTCAAGCATTACCGGCTGCACTTTAAAGCTCAGCTTGGCGTTTGTCCGGCTACGGCGGGAAAACAGGCAACGGGGGGAAACCCAGCTACGGTGATGCAACGCAACTCCCGGAGGAACCCCAGTAAGAACACGCAGGCACACCGCGCTCCAACGCAGCCGCAGATACTGCGGCGTTCGATTGGCATACATTGCCAGATTGGTATGGATCTGCGAAGGAATGCTTTTCAGTCCTCATAGAAGTTCAAAATTTTTTGCAACGAAGAAGTGCACAACGGACTGCCAGTAAACCGCAAACAATTAGGGATGCACTTAACCAGAAACGTTTTGGATCATGTGTCTTATGATATCAAGCAGTTTTTTTGTCGTAATATAAGCAAGGAATGCACAACTAGGAACACAAAATGCATCAAAGGAAGTTCTCCGGAATATAATTAAAAGAAGACGCTTCATCGGCGCGTGGTTCCCACGTCGTGCTCTTTTTTTTCTGCGCATAGAATACACCTCATGATTAACGTGATTAAACCTCTAATCAACTATTGTCACCTCGATACCTTCACATACATCAACATGACTTCCAAAGTGCCAGAAATGCATAATACAAGTACACATATTGTAATGTGCTGAGAAAAAGGCTTCACGTTTTCTATATAAATTTCGCGCTAGTTTATGTTCGATAGACATTGTTCATAATATTAATCTGAAACTGAAGAAAATTAGGTCATTTAAACTTACTTGGAGGATGTGAGCTCTGTCCGGACTCAACATATGATATGAGTAAGGGAAGGGTCGATAAAAATGCAATCACAATAACAGAAAATGGCGTCATCATGTGTATTTATGTAAATAGATGCGAATCTGAAAAAAAAGGGAACCGACTTCAATATTGCAACATGTCAACAGTCCATTGCAATTATGCTATTTGTACTCCAAGATTAGCTTCTCTCATTCGTGAGAAGTACTTTGCGTCTGGTGCGTATCTTTTCGCATTTCCGTTCCTGCACAAAGAGAGTGGTGTATATTGAAGCGATTCACTTCAAAATTATTGATGCGCTGTTCCTGGACTAAGCCATAGAGACGTAAAACGAGAGAGTAGTGTCGAACGGTGTTAAGTAAAAGTATGCCACATGGGCGGAGAAAACATAAAAAAGTCACACTTCCGCCCGAAAGGCGAAGCATCGATTGGAATACCGAATTAATAGACATCTACACAAAGTAAGCATTGGAGTTTTATCGGTCGTATGAACTTGCAAACATTCGCTGACTACTTTCGTCGCAAGCATGGTGACAGCGCCCAATGCCAAACATGGAGACACCACACTCCATGAACGCGGACACTCGCTCTCAAACCGCTGGAATTGGGAAGCACGGCAGCAGCAGCGAGCGAAGTGACCTGCTTGCTGTCTATTGCTTCAACTGCAAAGTGAGCGGCGAGAACGCAGCCCGCCCAAAGGTAGGAGTCGTCGGCGCACCTAGGCTCTACCGCGCAGCCGCGATCGAAGTGATCTTCGTTCTGCCAGTTCAACGCAAACTGAGCGGCGAGAACGTAACAAGCACAAAGGTATTAGCGGTCGAAGAGACTCTGCCCTAACGCAGATCGCTTTCATGGTATGGCGCGCGCGGCCGCGAAACACGCAGTTGCTGCGGGTGTACAACGCCGCCCCTCCCCTCCCCCGGGAACCTAGCGCCCAACGGAAGACGGCGCCCTTCCTTCCCGCTTTTCACCCTTGCACGTGCGAGATTGAGCCGCGAGCGTCGGCTCCCCTCGCACGCTTTCACTCGCACATACAGCACATGGCGTGCGGCGATTATGTTATCGCCTTAGGAATTTATACGGAACACCACGGCGACGCTGCCGGTAGAAATGCGCCTGGAGTGTCCATATAATTGCTGTCGCAATATTTTGTGCAGCCTAGCTGGTTTAGCGCCGCATTATTCACAAGAGTAAAACACCACGCTAATCATTATGTCCGAAAAGTGACCGGCCTAATTAAGTAAACTTTTCGTTAGTAAGTTATTTTTCATTGACCGCCCACCTTCGCTAAAAATATGTCCAACATACGGTTATCTGGCATCAGTTGTGACTAACCTTTCTAGCTAATGTAAATTTTTCGTGTGTGAAACCATGCCCAGACACTGAACAGAACCGCTGACTTCAATCACGCCTAACCAGTCACTCCTAACAGGTAACGTTAATTTACCTGCAGTTAACCCCAACACATTCCCAACAGAGTCGCGAGCACGGGCACGCTGCGATTGGCTCCTTGACATTGCATTCACCCATGACCTTTCACCAGTAGCGCACCCAGGATCTCTGGCGGGGGGGTTAAATGTTTGGGCACTTTGCGTCATATGCAATTGGCTTGCTTTAGCCGGAGAAATCGAACATCACATAAAATAGCTAATAATTATCATAATAATGACACCGAGGGTGCTGACGATGTTTATGTCTTCAGCGTTTTACTCAGTCTTGAAAGAGCTTGATGGGGCCAAGAAGCCGGTCTGCAGAGCAGTGCACGTGGTCATCCGTTGAAGCCCTTAGTAAGCGGTCGTGGCCTCAGGGGGGAGGGGGGGAGGGTTTGTTAGAACCCCCGAAACCCCCCACCCTGAGGCCACAACCGTGACCCATGACCCACCTCCCCCCCATCCCCCGTCGGTGCGCCACTGCCTTCCTCAAGTTGTTCGCCAAAGTACGCGAAATTAAGGGGACGTCCGTCTATTCTGGATCTGGTATTCCTTGACTGGCGCTTTGACCAGTTTAAGTGTCAGATGAGAAGGGCATATCAGACCATGCAGTTGTCTTCCTTCAGATAGCACATAACAAAACAATGTCAAAACGTAAGGGTTCTTATGCATCTTTCGGATTGCATATGTTCGCATCTTTTTCGAAGCCGATGACACAATTATCATTGACTACTTGTCATTTGCAGTGTACAGTTTTTATTTTCGAGGTGACATTAATACCATGCGGGAATCGTTCAAGCATATGACTTTCCATTGTATTAGCAAATTCTTGCCCTAAACGGTACCCTTGGATCAGCAGGGAAATCAACCAACTAAAACGTAGATAAGCAGCCAGAGACGGAAGGTAACAAAAGACCGCACAAAAATAACTAAGTTATACACACAACTGGGTTCTGTGATTACTGAAGCCCAAAACAGATATTACAAAGAAACACTGACGGATTTCATGAGGTCGTCTCCCGATGCATTTTGGTGTCACATGTCGAAAAGGACAACGAGTCACATAGCATTGTAGTAGATAGCACTGTGGTGACTAATCATGCGGTGCTTGCTTCTTCTTACAACGAATTCTTTCAGTCTGTGTTTTCTGTTCCTTCACAATCCAGTATTGAGTCCACGCTGTCTCCATTGCTTCGCTCGGAAGTAATGCCAGACGTTGAAGGCTCGCGTGAGTGAATTGTAGTTCCACTATAAATCACTGCCGTAAAAAAAATCGCTAGGGCCCGATGAGATACCGAACGCATGTCTGCGCATACCTGCGTAATTGGTTGTGTATTACTTAAAATTATATTTCACGCGGCAGTAGCAGAAGGCCGAGTGCCAGATGACTGGCTCATGGCTAATGTTAAAACAGTTCGCAAGTCTGGAGATAGACAATTGAAAATGATCACCCAATATCGCTGACCTGCGTTTGCTGCAAACTTCTAGAACACGTTGTAGCCAAGTCAATATACACGTACATCGAAAATGCCAACTCATTTTTGCCCAACCAACGCGGACTCCGACAGCGCCTTTCCACGACAACACCGCTTCTTCAAACAATGTATGACTTTTCCAGCGCCTAAACAATAAGCAACAGATAGATGCCATCTGTCTTGATCTGTCGAAAGCACTCGACAGAATGATACACGCAGAATAGATTGTGAAACTAAGTGATATTGGAATAAACGGAAAAATAGTACAATGGATAATCGCGTACCCGCAGGGTAGAAGCCAATGCGTAGAAGTGGAACACATTAAATCAAAGCCGTCGAATGTGACGTCAGACAGCCAGGTCGAAGCTACCTCGTGGCACAGTTTGTAAAAACAGGAAATAAGGCCCATGAATGGGGGAATTATTGGATGAGATGTCTTCTTCATATTTTATGTATGTTATTGCTTGAGATGCACCAGGTGTTTTCCAAGCCATGTTTGTAAAAGCACATTGCCCTTGTTTATAATGCAGCCTATTCACCATTGCACGTTCCCCTCTTTTCTTGCAGTTTTCCTGCAAGGTTT
This sequence comes from Dermacentor silvarum, assembly GCF_013339745.2. NCBI lineage: Eukaryota > Metazoa > Arthropoda > Arachnida > Ixodida > Ixodidae > Dermacentor > Dermacentor silvarum. The sequence goes on along the minus strand of NC_051158.1, from coordinate 67,692,534 downwards.
AACCACCAAAATTGCACATGCTTATAATTCACTTTTTTTTTCAAGCTGATGCCGTCCGGTGGAGGTTCGTTTGGGAACTGCTGTTGCTTACTTGGTACAATATTGGATAACGCACAAAAATATTAAACTTAGCATTTTTATAGAGCAAAATAAAGATTTTCTCATCTCACAAGGTGTCTTGTGTCTACTTTATGAAATTGCACGTTTTACAGAGGACAGCTTCGATGAAGGCGTGTAAAGATCGCTCGCAATGGTATTTTACTAAATAAAAAGAACGATTCCGCTCCAAGACAGCGTTCGGTTCAGAAGTAGACGAAAAGACAAATGCCGTGCCGATCAGCGAAGCCGGCGTAACAAGTACTAGCCATGGAGTGTTCGAATTGAGCTCCGTTTGCAATGTGCCGCACGAACCAGATTGTCCGCGCCAGACATCTGTATCGCGACATGAAAACACGCATAGAGCTGCACTCAAATTTCGCATTAGAGAGTATCGTAATCGTCGGCGATATTTTTTTTTTTGCTCATTTGGGGGAGTATATGAGTACAGCATCGCTGGAAGTGCGCCATCTTTCGCGCTTGCTTGAACCGCCAATCCGGCAAGCATTGTTCGCGCGTGGCGTTTGGCGGGTACATTTACACCAGTTTAAAGTTTGCATGCTGCAACGAACATAGCAGTGACCGTGCGTATTTCTGCGTATGTGAAAGGGTGCTAGGCTGTCTACATCGGTAACAAAACGTGCTCTGGCCACATGCTCAGTCGGTCTACTTTTTAGGCTAATCTGGACTTTCCTACAAAGCTGTAGAAAATGGTAAGAACAACAGGAAATTGTAAGCGAGGCTGAATACCTTTGCCGAATAACGCACGCCACGCCAACCGCAACATAACGCAGAAACTTAACTGTGAAGTAGTGTTTGGCGCCTAATCGATGACTCGGTATCGGAATCTAGCGATCGCGTTTGATCACGGTTGCCCATCGCTTGCGGTGGTTTCCATCAACAGGAAACCTATCATAATTTAAGCCTCCGTGTCGTGTGTCTCGGCGCAACTCACCACGGTGCAGCTTGTCAGCATATTATATTTCCGTCTTTCCAACACTGCATCCATACACGCGGCAACTAAAGCAGTGAGTAAATTAAGCAGATCCGGCGCAATGCCTATCGGACCGAAGTCCGTGCTTACGACGGCGCCGACAAATCTTCGTTATTTTACGGCGTGAAGTCGGCCTACGCAGCGGATAAACAACGCCGCGGTGGTGGCGAGCACAATTTTTCCTATGCGCTGCGCACGCTTTGTAATACTGGTGTTTCTTTAAAACAGCTTCGAAGAGTTGCCTTTACGGGGTTTTCTGCTACAGCGAAACTGATCAAAAATATTACCAACGAAATCAAGTATACTCACCTTCGTGCCCGCCAAGATTCGCCCAATCAGTGGTCTAAACTTCTACCTCCAAATATTTATACCGTCTTCATGCCAATGACATTTAGTTAAGAAAATTCCTACTTAAAGCATGGTCTTTCTATCGAAATATGCATACAATTAAATACCTCTTAAATGACATTTCATGGTACTTTCATATATAGGGGTTAATGGACTCCCTTACATCGCAGGCGTAAACGTCACACGTTGGCTTGATATTTCAGCACGAAGTGGGCTCTGATGAAATCTTTGGCGTCAATCCCCACGTGCGCTGCACATAGCCTATGCCAGTGATCTAGAGAAAAATTGCCTGCGCCTTAGCTCAGCTAACCCTGGATATGCAAAGCGAATGCTTGGTTTAGCCTGGCGGAGTCGTGGTTTCACTTGGCTATACTTTTTGATTTAGCTGTAATTATTATACTTAGGTATACACTCATTGATATAAGACAGGTATAAATTATAAGCCGACAAGTCCAAGCGTTTTGCGAGCCGCACGGCTAGTGCTCCCTCAGTCTCCGACGCTATAGCTTCGCGCGCTTGGCCTTCCGGAACCCTCTCCAGCGAAGCAGTTTGCCGGGCGAAAGACGCGTGTCAGACGCCGGTAAGACGCTGCGGGGTGGTCAGACCGTAGAGAAAGAAACGCTGCCAGCTGCGGCGGTTGCTAGGCAACGGCTCAGCTCGCGGTGCGGCCACCGGCCACAGCGAAACGGCGAGAATGCGGACAATGTAGCCAATGAGGCGTTGCTAGGTGACCCACGTGACGTCATTGCTCGGTGAGGTTACCACCCTCTTCCAGGTTCCCCTCACCACAGCGCGAGGTGCGCCCGACGTATCCGGCGTTGGTCCGCGTGCCGCGGCTGCAGCCTGCGTCGAGCTGCGACATGCATTTCGCGTCGGCCCCGTCACCCAGAATGGACGGCATCCGTGTCTCTTCGAGCAAGATGGGCTGGTGGATAGCGGTGATTATGTAAGGCGCGAAAACCGACCCCTCGATAGTCCAACGTGGGCCGCGCCGCGCCGCCTAGACGCATGCGCACTATATTTATAAACTAGGCGTTTCAGGATGATACGAAACTGCGAACTCGCTGCACGTGTCGCCACCAGTACCCATCAGCCCATATTGCTCGACGAGACGCGGATGCGGTCCATTCTGGGTCACGAGGCCGTCGCGAAATGCAGCATGTCGCATCTCGACGCAGGCTGCCGCAGGGCACGTCGACGAACGCCGGATACACGGCCACGCCTCCCGCCGGACTATAGAGTGTAGCGCTTTCCCTGGCGTGGCATCCCCGTGCCGAGCGCACTCGTGCGTCAAGGCTACGTCGGACTATGAAGTGGCCTTTGGAAGATTCCGTGCCGACCCTAAGTTTGGCTACGAGCCAGCCAAGCCAAACCAAGTTAACCAACGGAAAGCAAAGACAAGGCTAAGAAGCGAAGCGAAACCAATATGGCTTAGTTTGTCCCCCTCAGGAAAAAAAAAAACCGAAAAAGAAAGTGGGGGAAAGCCCGCACCACCCGAAGGTATAACGGGCATAAAACCAATAGAAAATAAATGAAATGTGGTTGACGTTACCGGCAACCCAAGAGAAGTTTATAGAAAGTCACTTAGGAAACCAATATGGCGGCGAGCGCCCATCGCCTCTTATAACAGCGACGCTGTTTGAGCCAGCCGCCATTTGTGGTTCGAATCAAGTAACTATCATCATCAGCAATGAAAAAAGAAATCAAAGAAAATAAATGTGTTGCCGAGGCGGGATTCGAAAGCGCGTACCCACGGTCCCAAGGTGAGTGTTATAACCCTTACGCTGCACAGCCACGGCATTCAGAACTGAAAGGAGTGCATCGCGAAAGTCGAGGGCCCGATACGACCACCCTGCAAGGTCAGCATAAAGGAAAACTGAATTGATAATGGTACTGCCAGTTGGTAGACGAGGGAGAATGACCTTATAATTACCGGAATAAGAAGTTGACGGTAGGTGGAATCATCGGCCGAGGGCCGATGCGCTGTTTGCAGCAGAGCTCATTGCAGACGTGGCCATTGGAACCGGCTTCTTCTTCCACGCTTGCAGAACATGCATTTATGCGAACCATATGATTGCGTTCGAGCGTCGTCATAGCCCACAGCTGGCGCGTTCGCACGCGCTCGTGCCAATGCTCTGCGAGGTGAAGAGGTTTTCCGCTCTATGCTGGAACGCGTTGTCGGCATTGCAACGCGGTGGAACGCGGTGTCGGTGTTGCAAGCGGCGCTATGCAACGCGCAGCGACGGCCGTAAGTCCGAGAGAGAGAGAGATGCATTCACGGAGCGGGTCTGCTGGAACGCGTCGGCATTGCAACGCGGTGGAACGCGGTGTCGGTGTTGAAAGCTGCGCTATGCAACGTGCATTGACGGCCGTAAGTCCGAGAGAGAGAGAGACGCATTCACGGAGCGGGTCTGCTGGAACGCGATGTCGGCATTGCAACGCGGTGGAACGCGGTGTCCGCATTTCGGACATCTTCGCTGTGTCTTGAGCTTTGCGCGGTCTAGTACAAGCTTTCGCTTTTTTTATAAATAATCTACTTTGATTGAACCCTTTGTCACAAACCTTGATGATTCAGGTCTCTTCTCAGGTGCAGTAAGCGTACATATCGGTGATCACTTGCCCATATTTCTGATCGCCAATCCAAATGAATGCGCAACTACGAATAAAGACAGTACTGACTTAGCCGTAAGGGATATAAATAAATATAGCCTTAATGCTTTGCGCCCCTAGGGAACTGCCAACAATTCATTGGTTGAATGATTATTGAATCGAAGGGCCTGAACTAGCTTATGATTGTTTTTGGTACCTTCAAATCTGTCTATGATCAAGGTTTTAACTCTAAAACCTTACCGCAATAACAATAAACCGTGGATAACCAAGAACTGCATAAAAGAGATACTCAAGAAAAATAAATTACTCAACGTCTCTAGAACTACAAACAGCGCCCAATCTCTTAAAAATTTAAAGTTAAAGGCATAATGTCAGCAGCCTATTACGGACCGAAAAACGAAAATATTAAAACAAACTTTTCAACTATGACGTAACAAAATAGTCGAACCTAGCGTGAAAGCAACTGAATAGGTTCCTTGGGCGCTGCGGAAACGAGGCGAATACATTAACAGAGGTTTGCACAGACGGTAATATAATTTCAGACGTGGACTTCGCAAATACTTATAATAATTATTTCGCGTCCCTCAGAAATTGGGGGAATCATCCAAACTGCACACAGTTCCTGGGTCACAGGCAGACGGAAAGTGCCTTCCTGGTTCCGACGTTTGTAGACTAAATTATTAGTCTATTTAGATCCATAAGAAACAGAAACTTGCTGTGACGTTGATGCATTTCAAATCGGTCCCATTAAATGTGTCCTTGATATAATTGCCCCAGTACTCGAATACGTCTTTAATGCTATCCTCGCTTGCAGAATTTTTACAAAAACGTAACAGGTTGCTTAAGTTGTCATCATCATCAGCCTTTATTTATGGCAGCACTCTACTAACTACAGCAAGAGACCCACGTGATGCTTAAGTCGTAGTTCTACACAAAGGTGAAGATAAGAACGTGCTTTCCCGTTACAGACCGTTATTCATCCCGCCAGTATTTGTGAAAGGTTTAGGAAAATGAATTCATGTTCTTATGACTTCTTTTTTTAATAAGCATAACATAATAACACCATCGCAGTGTGGTTTTCAGAAACTTCTTTCGACGGAGAGTGCTCTTTTGACACAAAAGAAGATCAAACTGGACGCCTTTGACGCTGAACTGTGTGCCTCTTCGTTGACTACTCCAAATAATTCGACCTTTTTAGCCATGTCACATTAACCGAAAAGCTCAGCCACTGTGGCTTATGTGGTGTATATTTAGAATCTTACCGTCATTACCGTCAGCAGAAATTGATTGTCAACATCTATTCGTCTGATTTAAGAGCTTTAACGTTATTCAGCAGTGCCACAAGGAAGAATCCTGGGACCTCTGTTGTTTTGCTTCTATATTAATGACCTCGTTAACATTGATACCTCCACTAAGTTTATTATATATGCTGATGACAGCACTCTACTAGTTACTGCAAGAAACCCAAGTGATTCACTTCATAAAGCAAACGAAGTACTTATGAAATTATCAGTCTGGTCTACTGCAAATTATCTTGTTTTAAGCGCTACCAAGACAAAACCTGTTCTTTTTAGAGCCAAGAATCGTCAAATTCCTAAAGAAGTTCTGCTGAAGTTCGAAATTTTATATGTTGAACTAATATCTAAAGTGAAGTGCACAGGCATTGTTTTCGAAGAGCATATGGGACTCACACGTAGAAGCTACAGCAACCAACTTATCTCGAGTTGCCGTATACTTTCAGAACTACGTTATTCACTCGCAGCAGGTGTGAAGCTTCTTTTCTAGAAGAGAAACTTGGACGAGTTGGTGAGAATTCATATTTAGGAAAATAACAGCGCTGGGTAGACAAGGACACAAAGAAGAACACGACACTGGCGCTGTGTCGCGTTCTTCTTAGTGTTCGTTTCTACCCAGCGCTGTTATTTTTCTAAACAAGAAGCTTCTTAATAATACCTGACTAGTTATGGAAGTGTTAAGTTACTGCTGCCTCAGTATAGGGTGCTATAACTATTTCCCACATTAAAAAATTACACATATATACAAAAAGGCCGTTCGAGAGATATCGAAAACTTCATACGAAAGCCATTCAAAGCCACTCGTCAGAGAGTTGCATCTGTTTCCCTTCCCAATCTTTACGATCATACACTCATTGGGCGCTACGAAATAGAACTCAGGAAAAAATACAACTCGCCTTAGACTATTGCATGCTTGATACAGAACCAAAATACGCGTGACACTCGATTTCACGAAGTGTGTGAAGTTCCTCGTTCCAGAACCCACTATAGGTGATAAAAGATTGTGCACGTAGCTATCACATCTTCTAAATAAATAACTGATGTTGCGTATGCACCATATCGGTCCTGTGTTTTTTTCACATCCTCTTTTCACATTTTGTGTACTTTAGGTATGGATTTTTGTGCATGTTTTTGTTATTCTTGTAATATGCTTAGCTTATAGAATCATTCACTTATTTTGTACACGCTACTCAGCACTTCTTGTGTAAGGGCTAAATTGTTGCCTAGTTTCTTTTTCTTCTTTTTGTTTCTGTATAACTGTGCTCGAATGAGATGTCAACTCGGGAATGTGTACGCGTACTTCTTCGCTTGTTTAATATGTTCATATGTTCAATGCTAACATTGTATTTTGCACTGTTCTACTGCTGTCAAATGTGATGGTCAGTGCACGCTTTCAAGTCCATTTTTGAGCCTTTTGTCCGCTGCCGACAACATCTTGTTTTCTGATGTTGAAAATAAAATTGAAGTTGAATTGGAAAAGATACCATGTACAGATTCTTAGTATAGTATGCTCGCCTACAAAATAAATAATGCATTTCTACAAATAACGAATTTTGCGTTTGTACACTCACATTATTACTGCATAACCTCTCGGGGTAACACATACAATACTAACCTAAAACCGCTACAAACTATCCAGAACCAGGCCATTAAAATAATCACGTCGAGTCCACACACCGCCAATGATAAACAGTTACTACAAGAAAATAACATTCTTGGCGTTGCCGCCCTTGCGAAGTTCAACCTTGCCACTTTTCTTTTCAAACTAATAAATGACAAGATTTCATTTTCGCTGTTTCTTATATCATCTCTAACGAACACTAACGCAACACGTTTCGTGCTGCATAATAAATTCATTGTGCAGAAAGTACGTACTAATTATGGCTAACCGACTATTCACTTTGCAGCGATATCATCATGGAATAGATTAAAATTTGTCATAAAACTCCAGAAAGCCCACAGGTTTTGCCATGAATTGAAATTTTTTTATGTGTTATGCATTTCACATAGTGTACTTTATAACCCGATTTCGTTTTAGACCTGCTGTTCTTATGTACGTCAACATGTTGCTTAAGTTTTTTTTAATTTTAATTTTTCCCTTTCTTCTTCCTCCTCATCTATGTTAGTTTTACCTAGTTTCACTATATTACTTACTGCCGATACATTGTTGTCTAATAATATTCATATTTACTTATATCTCTATCATTATTTATCATTTTTGTGCTCATTCAGCTACCGTTCTTGCCATTGTAACTTTAATGTTTACCTTGAACAGGAGGTCCCAATTTAGTTTTTACTATGCGACCTCCTTCTGTATACCTCTAACTTTGAAATTTTTTGTGAAATAATAAAAATTGGATTGATTGATTGATACACATTTTTTAAACGTCTAGATCCGTGCCTCGTTTTATTTCGCACTATCTGATTCATACCGCACTATTGCTTTGTAGTATCCAGAGCACATGGCATTTCGCGATTGAGCGCTCAAGGCATTTCAAATTAAAAAAAAACAATTCTACAAGGCATTAAAGATTTCCAGCGAATAGCCTCACATAGTCATAAGCAAATTTATTGATGCATTCCATTCATAAGCATATGTTTCGGCTTCATTAAATACGTGAGCCTTTCTATGCGTACCCAACGAGGAAACCAGTTCACCCGCCCGTCTGACACGTAACACGAATAACCACAAAAAATTTATGTGTAAAGCAAAATAAATTCCAAAGTAAGCAGGTTGGCTATGTTGAGTTTCGAAGATACGACCAGACGCTCTAAAGTTTAGTTTGTTACCCACTCGGCTAAACATGCACGCTTGCAGAATGTGAATCTGAACCGTATGATTGCGTTGTACCGACGGTACCAAACTTTTCAAAGGAACACAGTTTCTACGAAGCCCTTGTTGGAAGTTTTGATGATGGTGGAATAAAAAGACCAGATTTAGAGCATATTTGCAGCGTCGTAGACATTGGGAAAATTCCGTTTTTGCGAAAACGTAATGCAAAATGCTCCACATCCCCGATACGCTTCGGTGGTCGCGGTATGCGCCTTCCGTTGGGCATTCCTTCACCCACCGAAATGCCACCTATCTCTCAGGCTTCATGCGCTTCACGTCACGCGAAACACACAGCTAAGGAGTCAATGAGTTGATAAGGATGATAAGGAGTGATGAGGGGAGTAAAGTTTACAGGTACTCCTTGTGTCACTCCTCCACTTGGGCGTCCGAGACGCACCGCCAGAGACGGTCTACGCAAGTGACGAGTACTTTCGCTACGAATAACGGCGACAGGTTCGCTGACGAGGCTTCCGATGGAATTGAAGCAGATAAGGAGGAATCTTGATGACACTTTGTATTTATAAGAACTATTTACAAGAAATTCAGGAAGTACACATTGAGATACAAGGTGGAACTGGCACAGACAGGGCGACCCTATATCGGCAGAGCCGTTGGTGCATAGTACCGAAGTTGTGTCCACAACACTTGGTCAAACATTGAAAGCCCAATCACCACCGAAGGGCTATGAGACTGGTCCGCCAGCGCACCAATCACTAATCCTGTACTAGGATCGTCGTGTGAGTGGTCCGTCGGTTGTTCTAGCATTGCGCTTCTCCCAAGCGGCCTTTACCACTTTTTACGGTGTTTACTCCTCTCCTTAAAACAACAGACAGAAAACAACGCACCAAGGGGGGAGGGTTACAAATGCATAGAATTAAGTAGTACTTCCGCGCAAAGCCACAAAATGCAACACCACGGGCAGAATAAAATACTAAAAACAGGCAGCACCTGCAAACCCAAGTGGCAGGGTGATTGACCTATGCGTTGTCACCCTGTCTCCCGCTTGTAACCGCATACACTCCTTGGAAAACCCGACAGTGGAGTAGCTTACTAATTGCGGGCCATTGGTCAACGAAGGCTGGCAATGCGACACCTCATGTTTGCGTACACTTTTCAAGTAAACACTCGTTCTGAAAGAGGTTCCTACAATAGTCAATTGGCTGCGGTCTTATAAATGGTTTCCCAACAATTTTAACAATGGGCAAGGTGCACGCAGTGCTTGATGACTACGGCGTTTACGCGTTCTGTGCCGTCACCGCGATTGTCACCCGCTGCTGACCATCAATTATCCCATTGTGCTTCGATTGTCAAGCAAGGGCCATCGGCAATGTGCTGCTAGCTGTTTCCTTGCCCCCTCTTTGCAGCCGTCCCGTTCGGCGATGCCTAGATGACGGAAAACGCCGATCCCATGCTTTCCGAGCAATAATTAAATAACTCGCGCTTTTCAGCAGCAGGCTTGCAAGGGCATATATGGGTCATCATATATCATCATCTTCAACAACAACAACAACGTACGGTGCCCCGGGTCAATGGATGTGACATATGCGCCACGTATTCTGGATACCTCTTCGGTACACGTTATGCCTCTCCTCGCAAGGCACGAACCACTGCTGAAGAAGCGAATCGTAGAGCTACGTGCGCGGCTGTAACCAGGCATCATCAGGCTCAGTAGACTGTTGTGCAGAGAGCATTAGAAGCCGCAGCTCACCGTCGACGCCGACGGTGGGCGGACAGTTCAGATCGTTCTCGTCAAAATCGAGGCGAAGACACTTTGCCGCGAAGACCTTGTTGTGCGTTGTGCCTAAATTTGAGGTACTCTTGCGCCGCTCAACCAGCTTACGCTGTGACTGTGCTGCATGTGCCGTGAAGGCCTGTGACTTTTTTATTCGGACGTTCTTTCTTTCTAACTTATTTTTTCTTAATTTTTTTTCCACCGACTCTTAGTGCTTTCTTGTCCTCTATTTATCTTCTGCTTTTTCTTCTTCTTTCTTTATTGGCTCATGACAGCCATCAGCCCTATAATGTGTAACAGAACAGGTGCAATTTGTTACATCCGCTACTTAAAGGGGTTTGATATGAATTGGGGTTCGCTTTTGCTCTATGTGCTCAACTATGTGAAAACAAAATGTAGCTCTTGCGGAGATGCCGCAGTTCCCTCAAGAGCAGGTTCATCGAGCGCGCATGATAGACAAATTCATGCATAAAAAGATTGCAGACGGCAGTGGTTACTCAGTAGCTACGATGTTGCGCTGCTGAGCACGAGGTCACGCTATCGAATCCCTGCCCCGGCGGCCACATTTTGATGGCGGCGAAATGCGAAAACACCCATGCACATATATTTAGGTGCACGTTAAAGAACCCCAGGTGGTCCAAATTTTTCCAGAGTCCGCCACTACTGTGTGCCTCATAATCCAATCGCACTTTTGGCAAGTAAAATCCCACAATTAAAACAAAGTTTGTAGTTTCCTAATGCTCTGCACCCAACGGGTCGTTAAGCTCCAATAACGGAGCTCTAACACTCCAGGACCACACCGATATGTCCACGGATCCCAAGAACGACATACTTCTACACCCGGAAGACCCACACTACCGGTCTTCACAGCAGTCAATGGGCGAATGAGGAGACGTTCAAACCTCGCCTAGCGACGTCTCGCTGAAGGGAGCCAGCGAGACCAACACAGCTGTGATGAGCATTACTAATGACCTGATTGGATCCAAGGCCATCATCATTGAAGAACTACCCGGGCGGCCTAGATCTTCCCATCCTACGCCTTTCTCAATGCAGATCGAGGGCGAGTCATCTGCAGATGGCATGAACACTGACCCGGGGTGTTTTCACAAGCTCTGCAGGGTTCGAGCACCTTCGTGAGTCTTATCCACCAGTGGCCACTTTGCAAAAGCGGATGCTCACCTTCTCATTGAAGACGTCACCTCGTAGACAACTCCGATGCATGAGACCAACCGCGATCAATGCGACCAACCGCGTTCCGTTATACAAACAGCGGTTCAGCGTCAAGAATCTCCTGCCGCGTTTTCCGAACCGCGACGGGATAATCGTCTTCTAGACTAGAGCCCAGGGCGCAGCACTCAGTGTCGCCCACCAGAGAATCCGGTTGCGCATGCACTTGGACAGCTCAACGACAACTAATTCCATTTCCCAGTCTTGTCGACTTTGGTTCGAACCACCCGCGCGCCCTCACAACCATCAGGACCATCTTCGACAGCGTGTAAAGTCGCAGCGTGGCAAACCGCAGCGTGGCCGAGTGTAATGTATTTCAGGAAGACAAAGAGGCGCAGTTCGGGTCGGGCACTCGGACTGCGGAGGCGGGGAGAGCAGCGAAGAAGCAGAAGTAAACCAGGCTTTCGGCGTAACGGTCCTCTGTCTGCTTCTCTGCTTTACAATATGTACATCTTTTCATCGCCAACCCTGATAACTCTTTTTGTACCAGTCTCATTTGTTATGTGCAATATCACAGCACATAGAGAGCTAGCTTGAGCTGACATTGCTGCCAGTTTTGTAAATCTCAGCCTAGTTGTAGCGCTTTTTCAGCAGGTGGTATTAAGCCCAGTAGTATGCTCTATTCATATCATCACCTGATGATATGAATCATCAGCTATGCTATGCTATGGCGAACTAAGCTATGGCGAACAGCAAGATTGAAAGCTACATATTTTAAGCATTGTGAGCAGAATAAATTTTCAACATACTAGGGATGCTGTAGGACCAGTGTGCTTACTGTGTTTTCCTAAGTCATGCTTATCTACTCGCTTCTTACAGTACGCCTATTTTAAAATAAAGCAGCACTGCACGCATTCCCTGACAGCTTTAACAGGCGTGCGTACTTATACGTGCCCGTTTGTGCGTTGCTTTACCACCGAAATGAACAAGAGTAACGTAGTGTTGGTGTTCATATAGTAGCTTTTTGTTGAAGTCACAACCCGCGAAGAAAAAAGGAAACGACAGATTGGTCAAAACTAGCACGTGTAAGAACATCCACTTTCAACACAAATCATCCCTTACAAAAATTTTTGTTGAGAATGCATTGAAATATCATTGGTCAATGTTGAGTATCGTATTGAGCATTCATTGGGAGTTTGTTGGGATATCATTGAGCAAAGTGTTGAGAGCTCTTGAATATTGGCCACTGAAATTTTATTGAAACACAATTGGGCAAGTCAATGTTGAATAGTTGTTGAGCTAGTATTGAAAGCACATTGTGCTTAGACATATCCTTGTGTAATTTCTGTTGAATTTCTGTTGGGTTTCCATTGATGCAGTCTTTATATGCTGTTGTGATTGTTCTGTTGACCACTTGTTGAGTGATTATTGACACAGCATTGAAAAGTGCATTGTGCGCCTGTTGAGATGGCATTGATATTTCGAAAATTGCCACTGAAATATCATTGATATTTTGTTGGGCTTGTGGCATTTTAGTGCACTTAATTTTGAAATTGCTTTGCTATTTGCACTTGCATGCCCCGGTGCCTCTTCACATAACTTTCCCTAATCCGAACGGAAGCAAAGGAGCGACTGACATATTTCATGTACCCTAATATGTAATATAGCGTGCACATGACACATTATTACAGTATATAAGGCACAACTGTATGAAACCTGAAGACATACGCTAGTGCCTACAGTGCTATTAAGTGTAAGGGAGCAGAACTATAGCACACATGCTGAAAAAATGTAGCAAAAGCGTACGCATGCCTAGTTAAACTCGCAACAATTTTTTCTGGAAGATACACAACACCACCTGCACTTACAGCATAAAAAAAGCTTCCTGTGCCTGTACAGCACAGCACAAAGCAGGGTCATGATAACTGAAAAGTAGAACTTAGTGGGTTTAAAACTACGATGATGATGGATGAAATTGATAAATTTTACAAAGTTATCACTCTTATTGGCTACCTAAGGGACTCCTTGAACTTGACCTACAAAGATGTACATCAATGTTAAAAACAAATGGAAGATGGAAACCTATAGCCTTCTTGCAGGAATAAACAATGCAAATAGCCTTATGTGTCACAATTTTACGAGAACTTTGGCAATTTGGTGTATGTACAGACTTGACAAACAGCAGCTCAAACAGAGATGCGAACGCTGAATTAAGATAAGAATACACACGAATGCTCACTCAACTTGAAGTTTATTACAGCAGAAAGAATTATATTTTACAATTACAGCAGAAAAAAAATATATTTTGTAAAAACAACAGTCAAGTGACTCAAAGGCAGACCTTAAGCATACCCTTGTAACTAACTTTGAATACATGAACTCTTGGCTTGCATGCACAAATACAAAAATGAAGACCACTGGATACCTTACAGTAAAATGCTTCACACACCCAGTAAACACTCACAGAAGGGTTTACGGCTGCCTGTGAGTAGGCAAAATAACAAGTAAACTGGAAACAAATGACTTCATGTATATATATACAAAACACCTGAATCGTGTTTTTCAGAGGTAAACTTCTAAAACATTTGTGCTGTAAAAGCAGCTTATCTCCCCAGCATAAGTCAAGAACTGCACAGTATTTCAAGACAGTAGAGGCTTGGGCTAGTCGGTGCATACTCGAGAGGGAAACAGCGCAAAAAAAACACAAGACAAGAAGGGACAAGAAGTGCTGGTGTGTGTCTCCCTTTTTGTCGAGTTTTTTCGCGCTGTTTCCCTCTCGAGTGTGAACAGTATTTCATTTATTGTGTTACTTTTGGGTGCGGAAGAGTTTCCTGGTGGCATTTTCTAATTTAGTGAGCTCATCAGTGAATTTTTTTCTGGACTTGAACAAAGCTAATGAAATCATTTCTTTGGGCCTTTTTCACCCTACACAGCAACTAACTGGTACCTCGGTCAATAAAAAGCTAATGCAAGGCTAATAGTTTCAATGATATAATGAAGTGACATAAAATACACAGAAAACTGGAGTGACACACAGCTAACTCAATTCCCAACAGTGAAATAAATGGTCACCTGCATGATCAAAGAGCCTAGAACGACTCATTATAAAGCATGAGAAAAGGTTTCAATAACTGTACAGCCAGATTGGAGAGCTGGTAAAAAACGCAAATAAATGCACATACAAAACACCATTTACCATACTTGCGCACATAAATATATATATAATTCCACCAGCATTTCGCTGCATAAAATATATAAAAGTTGTGACAAAGCAGTAACTGAAAGACGGAAGGAGCTGCATTACCCATGTTGAAAAAAAATATCGAAAGTGACATACATGCATATTTAATCTGACAGAAAACGTCTTTCCAAGCTATATATTACAAAAAATGTACAACAACGTTAAGAACAAACGAGATGAGAAGCTATACCATTCTTGCAGAAATGAATAGTGCAAATAACTTCATGTATCTCAATTTTACAGATACTTTGGTAATTTGGTGTGTGTACATACTTTACAAACAGCTCAAACAAAGATGAGAACGATGAAATAAGGTAGGAACACACAATAATGCTGACTCAACTAGAAGTTTGTTCGTGACACCAAAGATATTAAGCACACTGGCCAACTTGACAAATAAATAGCCATGCATGCGTGGCAGACAGCCCGGTGCAACAAAAAAAAAAGGAACGAAAGACGTGTTTTGTAGTATAAATATGCAGGTAAAAAAACAGTGAAAGATGTCCTATAAGTGATACCACCAAACAAGGAGAGCTCTTTTAAAAATCCCAACTCTTTCCCATTAAGAGCAACAGATAGCTTATGCATTTGTCTTCTTTGCAATCAATAAATAAGGCGTCCATAATTTCTCTTGTGTTCTGGTCTTTGTGAAGAAACAATTGTTCGTTCTACCCCTTACAGCAGAAAACACAATTTTGTTTAATCACAAAGGCCACGCATACATGGTTTCTTATCTTTGTCAAGTTCCAATGTGTTTACAACCTGTCTTCAAGAACAAATTTCTAGTTGAGTCGGCGCTTGTATGTGTTCCTACTTATTTCATTATCCTCGTCTGTGCTGCTGTTTCAAGTACGCATGTACCACTTGGTTAGGCTGATAAACATTCTCACAAGAAAAAGGAACTACCTCCACTCACAAGGAAGCCAATTCTTTACAACTAAAAGGCAGAACACATCGAAAGTAAGCCTTCACAGCGTCCATGAAAGTAAGTCTTCACAGCGTCACAGCGTACACCACAGGGCAGAATAAAAAATAGTTAAAAATCCCACTTGACGCAGAGTGGCAACAGAGATGCGAGCTTCCTGGTGAATCAGCCGCAGATCAATGGATGTCTCTTGCGAGAAACGACGCCAAGCTATTGTTGACGAACGACACGTTAGCACCTGGGCATTTGGTGCATGTGTAACCTGTAGAGAAGGGAATGTAGACAGAATTAGATAATGCAAATTAAAAATCTGTCACACAATATACATAACCACGCACTAAATATTAGTACGCACTACACTGGCAATTAAAAATTTGCGTCTCTTTCAAGAGGGCCGTCGCGAAAATGATGAAATGGATTGTTACAGTAAATGTTACCAAAGATACGCACAGCGATGTTTGTTTCACACCGGTGAAATATATTCCCGGCTCTCTCACAACACGAAAGACCATGCTATAGTAGACAGCCGATACCAAGCAGCAGTCCGAATCTTCGGGAGCAGCAGGGCAGACCTCAAAATTCGCCGAGAGCAATGCGCGCGCGAGCGTGCTAGTGAGAACCGGCACCGCTTCTTGGAAGCTTAGTATCCGCTGCTGCGTGGCTAAGAACATTCCGCGCGATTTGTGTGGCGCGCGTTGCCTACGCGTCCTGTGCGCATTGCACGCTTGGGTCTGTGCAGTGAGCTATCTTCATGAACGTGCCATTCCTCGCCGCGCTAACGGTGCTCGAGTGCGGCGCTTAGCTTGAAGCGCCGATGAGCCGTCTGGCGTTCCTTTCATTTCTGCAAGCAACGCACATTCGAGTCGGCCCAGCTCAAAGAGGTATCAGAGAACGGCGGCGCGCTTGAGCTATCGCCTATTAAAAGCGTGAAGTACGCCTTAAACGACAACACGTCACGTTTGATAAATATGCTTACTGCGGTTGGGGTGGCGATGTGTGATAAGGCAAGCCCGTCGGCGGCTTCGCCGACGTCGCCACCACGCCTCTGTTCATTTACGATGTGTATCCGTGTAATCATCGCGCCGATGCTGGACTTATCGGTAGGCTGTTCTCCGCACATACCGAAAAGGCGAAATATAATTTGCAGCACACCGCGACATTAGCCACAACGCAAATAGAGGCGCAGTTAACGACTACGCGAGAAAATGTGCACACTAGCCTTAAGGTATACGATGAGCCACTACAGATTAAGAATATTTTTTTTAATATCGCAGTGTCGCTCCAAAGGCGAAGCATCGATTGCGATAGCAAATTAGTAGATAATATTACGAACATTTCAATCGAAGCAGCGGCGGCAGCAAGCGCTAGCTTTGCGCGTTTTCGCTCCAGGGCATGCGGTTTGCCTGCAGAAAGTGAACGGTGTGCTTAACATCTGACGATCGTCCAAGTGAAAAAAAACGCGGCTATGTGCTCAAGAAAACGAAATCACTTACCTGTGTGCAGAAGGCAGGCTGCGGCTTTGTTCGCCTTCCTTGCATCATGAATTCTGCCGCGCAACTCATCAAAACTGCCAGGCTCGAACATCACCCGAAGACCAGTAGCTGCGTCAGCAAACGTCTTCAACGGATAAACATCCCACTTATCATCATAGAGCAATTTCACTAAAACTTGCGTCATAATGTCCAAAAACAAAAGAAAAATGCTTCCAACAAAGCGCGCGCGGCACGAACCACCGCACAAGTTCAGACGAGTGACAGAGTCGAAAAGCGGTCACAGCCTCAGTATCGTATTAAGTTAATAAAATCGTTCCTACTAAAAATAACCACTAAAATCCAGAAATAATGATTGATAATTTTTGTTCATAGGAAACACAATAAATTTTTAAGGAAAACTTAATTTGTAGCGTAAAAAATAAATAATACGATTAACAAAATTGTGACTACGAAACTAACGGCATACTGGATACCGTTGCAAAAGACTGCTCACAATAAAGTCACGCACGCACGCACACACTTAAACACTCATGCTCAAACAATGGTTTGGCGTTTATTGCGTCACCTATGAGTAAAAGCTATTAGTAATATCTTTATTTTTATGAACAACAACTTGTTTAAGTAGTTTGCAGCATCTTTGCAGATGACGCGATAAAAAGTAGGGTATAACGTGGGCGCGTTTGATTTCTTTCATTTCTCTTTGGCCTTCGTTTGTTTCACTGAACATAGGAGAGCTGCAGGCTTGGGAGGCTTCCATGGCAAGAATTTTATCGCATGCTTCTGCAAGGCGAGTGTCGGGAGCAGCCGCTGAGACAGCGATTACCTGCGTAATGTTGCGGCTGTTGCTGAATCCGAAACTCTTTCAACGCGCTGTGCTCTCAAAGCGCGTTCGTTGTTTGATATCTAGTACCACGGCCGTTGGATAAAAAAATGTATTATGCTTTCCAGACACAAGCTGTGGCACAGGAAATTCTAAGACCTCTGAAGTGTATGTTTACAGCCTGTGCGCGCTTGCATCCTACGGCTCGCACAGCGCGTCCGATGCTCAAAGGTAGCGTCGTCGCTTGTCGGCGCCTGCCTTATCGCATCCGCGCTGCCACCGTGTCTACTTTTGGGGAACTCCCCATGCACGCAGTCACCGTGTTTGCAAGTGAATTTTACATTCTTTTGCTCCCTAAAACGTGCGCATTTGGATCGCACCTATGGCTATGCCATATGTTGTATGTTAAAACGACGATGGCATTTGTACGCCGGCGAGCAAGTCACTCGTGGGCGATCATGAAGATGGTTCAACGTCGCAGTTTCTACGTTGCGTAAACGGCTACGAAAGCGGGCTGGTTCCGGACATAGTACAGTCTAACATGGCGCCTCAAAGCGCGAGCTGTCGCAAGAAGACGAGGAAGTTACATGGGGCGCGTGCGCCGAGCAATCAAAGCGCTGACTGGTTTCGGAACGAGAGACATACGCGTGCGCTCGTGGCCTAAAGGTTAGAGCACCGGGCTGCTGCGCTCGAAGGTCAACGTTCGGTGCCAAAGTCGGTCACACACTGTTTTCTTTTTACGAAAGCGAGCCCAAACTAGAACCTACCTACCTACCGCAAAGTGACAAGAATGAGGCAAAGATTGCTTCTTAATAAAGTTTTGAAATGTCGCCTTCATATGCGAGCCCTAATTAGTATATGATAACCTCAACTGCTACACAACAAAAAAACAACCACGAAAATCAACACAAATTACTCAATAAATTATTTATTGAGAAGCTCTCAATGGTAATATCATTGTGCAACTGTTGAGCGAACTCAAAGACTTTAGAGACTTTGTTGAAAGTCCGTTGATTTAACAATACCCCAACAATACGTCAATAGAAAATCAACAGTCATTTTTGTACGGGATGTGTAAGGTTACGTCATGTCAAGCCTACATCTTTAGTACAAAAATTGAAATTTTGCCGAGATTTGAAATCAGCAGCTGCCAATATACGCAGTGAAAGCTTAGGGATAAAAGCAAGTGAACATGACGTAGTGTTAATGAAACAGTGACACGAACAGTCCCTGCGACGTGATGGTGTCTCTCAACATACGAAAGAATAATCTGATGGATGTGGTCAAGCTGCTCAAGTCGCCTGTAAGAAAAGGAGCTTAGTACGCAAATAATACTTAAATATTGCCGTCTGCGCATTGGAAGAGAGAGGCACAGAAGAATGGTATAAATATCTAGCCAAAATATACTCAAAGACGTGATGAAACTTTTTGAGCATTTTTGACCATGAGGAACCTCGTGAATATACAGCGTGAACGTTAGTCTTCTCTTCTGCAGTGTACTGGTTTTATATTCAACAAATTTAGTTAGTGACGTTCTCAGCTTTTAACGTCAATTTTTCTGATTCCTCAGAATTAACATGTTAACGTTATTATAAAAGTGTCACCGGCCGGTGATATTTTTATATATTCCCGCCACTTGCTGAATGCGTCAGTCACTAAATGTCACGTGGAATGGAAATAAATTCTGGGGTTTTTAAGAGACGGAACCACAATTTCATTATTAGGCATGCTGTAGTGAGGGAGTCAGGATTAAGTTCACTGAGGACCGTATACATTTTTTACACGGTTCTGGTTGAAGAAAGGTGATCCTAGTGCGCGTGTCATTCCACACGTCACGTCGAAAGATGTGGCCTAGTGCGCACGTCATTGGGCACGTGACGAAAAAACACATTTCACCAAAGGAACTAAAATGCTTTCACATTCCCACACGTAAGCAGTCTTAAGTGCCTAAAACCGAATGAAGTGCCAAATTTTTTTTACCCACACCCCGCCAGAAAGGTTTTCTCTGTAAACATTATATCAATATGTATCACCTCAAGATTGTGTATGGACTTGTATTGTGCAGAGACTTACTTCGCTTCAACACTATCAACATGTTCAGTAATATAAACAACTCTAGGATACAATAACATCAGTGGTGGAACAATGGTTTTTAGAATTTTCAGAATTTATTCTTAGCGTAGGAGTAGCAGTGCATATCATGAAAAAAATCGTTTTACGGACTACGGTTCCATAGCCTGAAAACTGAAGGGGTACCCATAATGAGAAATAGAAGGTATGAAATTACATGGTAAGTGTTTTTATTGATATTTGTTCTGGTTTCCTCAATCAAGTACATACTTTAATATTTACTTACAATGAACAAAAAAAACGAAAAACAAAATGTGCATAGCAAGCAGCAAACAAAGAGTAAGCAGTATTCATAACACTGACGTATCCATGTCTTATCTCGCGACATATAGACACAATTGCACATAAGGAACAAAGAAATATGAATCCAAGAAATATATCTCTGACCAAAGTTACGCTGTGACAAAAGTGACAAAAGTAACGCTTGTTAAGCATCAGCTATAACAAAATAGAACAAAACCTTCGCTATATAAAAAGCAAACACAGCGAAGAGTACACCAAACCAAGAAATCCACATAATACAAAGTAATAGGGGCTAGACATAATAGAATGATTAGGCTCACAGAAGAAAAATAGCTCAGAGCTTTTTTTAAACGTATAATATTTAGACAATGACTTTAGGTTTTGTGGCAAAGAGTTCCAGAATACGATAGCTGTAAATGACAAGGTTTTCATTCCGTATTTAGTTCCCTCGTGGTAATATTAAACTTCTTTCCGACTCGAACCGTGTACATTTATTGTTTTGTATTAAGTCGTTGTTGATAAGTTGGGAAGGTAGTTGACAATTTATTATGTTAAAAACCAAGCACGTATAACGAAATTGAAATAACTTCCTAAGACATGAAAAATTGAATTGCCGAAGTAATGGAAGAGCATCAGAAAGGCGGGTACGGAAAATACTGATACAGGTTGCTTGGTTTTGGACGTGTTGCGCCAGCGAAATGTAGGTTTGATATGTGCTTCCCCAAGTAGCTATACCGTGGTGTATTTGACTATGGATGAAGGAAAAAGGGAGAGATAACAATGCATTAGTAGAAAATATGGCCTAGCTCTAATTATAACACGAATACCCAAATAATTTTTTATTGATGTCACTTATATGCAAACCAAAATTAAGAGTTACGTCTTGACGAACTCCAAGAAATCATACAGAACCACAAGCAATTAGAACCTTGCTCCAGAACTTCCGGAGTAAGTATCGGCTTTTGAACAGATCTGAAAATTATGAATTTAGTTTTGAAAGGGTTTATATTTAAATAATAATTTTTGCGCACCAGTTAGAAACCTCATTTAGTGCAGATTTTGGTTTTGTTGTCAGAGAGGGAACAGTTTTGTCACTGCAAGATACCGCAGTGTCGTCAGCCTATAACACGCAATGTCCAGAAGTTAAAACGTCAATGAGATCATTTATATAAATGACGAAGAGTAGGGGACCAAGAAGGCACCCTTGAGTACCACAGGTTAGTAATCTTAGTATTTTAGTACGAGCCACCTGTGAAGACCACGTATTGTCGGTTGAGAACGTAACTCTTCAAGAAGGACGTATCTCTTCTTCTTCCCGACTCGATGTTCGGCTTTTGACACCATATCAAAAGGCCTTTGATATGGTGTCAAAAGGCCTTTGATATGACCAAAAGACACCAAAAGGCCTTTGACACCATATCTCACTCCACCACACTAGAAGGCGTTGAGGACGTCGGATGCGGAGAAAGAACATTTCATTACATTCAGGACTTTCTGCGTGACCGCACTGCAACAATTGCGCTCGGAGCGTCACGGTCACTCCCATATGAACTGCCGGGTCGCGCCACGCCTCAGGGTGCAATTTTGTCTCCGCTCCTATTCAATATTGGAATGCGCAAGCTCGCCCTACAGTTACAGGAAGACGAAGATCTCGGCGTGGCAATTTACGCTGACGAAATTACGCTCTGGGCGACCAAAGGCTCATACGGGGACAGCAAAACACACTTCAGCAAGCCCTAGACACGGTCGAATCATACACAAAACATGCCGGCATGAAATGCGCACCGAGCAAATCAGAATAAATCCATATTCGACCACCCAGAACCCAAGCCAACAGAGCTCCGCCGTTACAACTACTTCTAGACGGAGAACCCATCCGAAAAGTCCAGCAGCTACGAGTGCTCAGAATGCATGTACAGGAAACGGGCAGTGCCGGCATCGCCCTGTCCAAACTCAAGCGCACGGTTCGCAGTGTTACTAGCCTCATTAACAGAATAGCACGTAGCAGAGAGGGAATGACGGAGACAGACACCATGAAATTAGTACAGGCCTTTGTCATAAGCAGAATCACTTACGCTCTTCCTTTCCAAGCGGCCCGACAAACTGACATCGACCAAGCAAATCGACTGCTCCGGATTGCCTGCAAGGCGGCACTCGGCCTGCCCGAAAACACGAGCACTGACCGTCTCACGGAGCTGGGCATGATAAACACATACGAAGAACTCGCCGCGGCCACACTCATGGCCCAGCGCGAAAGACTAAAAGCAACACCCCAGGGGGGCTCCGTGCTAACACGACTACGATACCCTCTAACGCCGCAGTTCTGCGGAGACGAGACCATACTTATGCCACCTGATCTACGATCAAGAATTCATGTCAACCCCATCCCACGTCACATGAACCCTCACTACCACGTGAAACGGCGACAAGCCCGAGCAGCCATCCTGCGCAAAAGGCAGGAGGATGCAGACACATACTTTACTGAAGCGGGCTT
This sequence comes from Dermacentor silvarum, assembly GCF_013339745.2. NCBI lineage: Eukaryota > Metazoa > Arthropoda > Arachnida > Ixodida > Ixodidae > Dermacentor > Dermacentor silvarum. The sequence continues at coordinate 67,670,113 of NC_051158.1, read as the reverse complement.
ATACCCCAGAGGTGAGACAGCCACTCCTACTTATGTGGCTGTCGCGACAAACAGGGGGAGACCTATCGCAGCAGCGTCCGTACGCACGACTTCAAGTGCCACGGTGGAATCCGCGGCCATAGCCCTAGCCATCCGAGACGCTGAGGCCAAGAGCCAGTCGGCTGATATACTCACAGACTCGCAAGACGCCTGCCGGCTCTTCCTTCGGGGAGTTCTACCGGCCGGGGTCCTTCGCATACTAGGACCAAGCCTCCAAATGGACCACGGGATAACCTGGTGTCCCGCGCACACCGGAGTGGAAGGCAACGATCGGGCGGACCGTCTGGCTCGAGGTATAACAGGCCGAGCCGCGATACATACCGCTCGAACGGACGCCTCTCCGACACCCGGCAGCACACCGAGAGACATACTTGAGGCACAACGACTAGGAAGACGAACCAAAGCTCCACCTCACCCCAAGCTAAACAGGCGACAGGCGAGGGACTGGCGCCGAATACAGACAAACACCTACCCACATTTACATAGACTGCACAAAATATTTTCTAACAAACAAAGCGACAGATGTCCATGGTAGAGCACTGCACGGGCTCGGGCTTACCCGAAAGCCCGGGCCGGGCCGGGTAGAGGAGTTTTTTTACGGGCTCGGGCCGGGCTCGGGCACGGCGTGTGCTTTTGACCCGGGCCCGGGCCGGGCTCGGGTTTTTTGACGCGGGCCCGGGCCGGGCTCGGGCTTTCTGCGAGTTATTCTCGGGCTGCTAAACTCTGAAAAACATGTATTTTTTGGTCTCGGGCCGGGTTCGGGCCGGGTTCGAGTCGGGCTCGGGCCGGGCTCGGGCTTAAGGTAAAGGGGTGGCGGGCCGGGCCGGGCGGGTAACGTAGATTATTTCCGGGCCCGGGCCGGGCCCCGGTCTCGCCATAAAAGTTTTGATCGGGCTCGGGCGGGCCGCCCAATGAAAAAACGGGCCCGGGCCGGGCCCGGGCCGCAAAAATCGGCCCGTGCAGTGCTCTAGTCCATGGTGCGACTCCACCCCGACACTAGAACACATCACTTATCAATGCACGCAGCGTCCGGCAGACGCCGTCTCGCCGCTTCTTGAAGATACACTTGGGAGGCGCGACTCTCCGAACTGGACTTGGGAAGCCAATTGGCGACCCTCGACCAGGCCCGGCGCGCCGCAATAGCCAGTGGGGCCCTGGAAGAGGGGCTCCACCCACAGTGACCAAGCACGGTCTTAATTTAAATAAAGTTGTTTCTCTCTCTCTCTCTTTAAGAAGGTTAAGACGGGCCCGGCAATACAGTGATTAAACATGTCAAAGGCTTTAGTTAGGTCCAAAGCTACGGCACCTTAGAAGTAAGTTATCACTATCAACTGAATGATTGGCCAAGTCAAAGAAAGTAAAGCTTGGTCAGTGCAGCTTCCTGATCAAAAACCGCACTGGCAAGGTTTTATAACAAAATTTCCTGGGGTAAAAATTAGGGCGCTTATCAAAAACTTGTTCAATGACCTTCCTAATGAAGATAGAATAGATATAGGTCTATATTTAGTAATACCTTGTTTATCACCTTTAATAAAGGTTGGTATGACCTTCGCATGCTTTAATGAGCCAGGAAAACAACCTTCAGCGAAGATAAGGTTTATTATATGGCTTAAAAATCAAATGAGCTACCATCTTTAAATGACGTGCACAAATGTTATTCAAGCCGGAAAAGTATTTTTAATATTGTAACAGCGATGAAGAAGACCTTTCGAGATGACTTGAAGAAGACGACGCTCCGGACTTCGCGAGCTATGATCTTGTCAGCCGTTACCATTCTTGTAAATACAGTGTAAATATATTCCTTGCTTCTTTTCGCCGTAACATTTTTGGTGGAGTTTGCGGGCTCAAGCGCAAGACGGATTTACGCAGCGGGCGCTCCTTGGCTGCATCTACCATGCCAGCTCAAGACGAGGATGCTTCGGGCTCGTCGGCCCCCACGCCAACCGTCATTTCAGCACAACCGCGCGACCCCGGCACCTTTTCCGGCACTGACAACACGGATGTTGAAGATTGGCTTTAACTTTATTAGTGGGTGAGCAAGAGTAACCATTGGAACCAGACCGCCATGCTGGCTAATTTTATATTCTATATCGCGGGAACGGCACGCGTCTGGTTTCAGACTCACGAGGAGGAACTTACCACCTGGGACATTTGTAAACAAAAGCTCACGGATTTGTTTGGCAAGCCTGTTGGACGGCAGCGCGCCGCTCAAAAAGACCTCGCTTCGTGTGTCCAGACGTGCACCGAGTCCTACCTCACATACATTCAAGACGTGCTCGCTCAGTGCCGGAAAGTGGATCCGAGGATGCCCGCAGCTGATAAAGTCGCACATGTCATTAAGGGCATAGCCGATGATGCCTTTCACCTTCTCGTGTTTAAGAATTCTTCAACTGTACAAACCATCATCTCTGAATGCCGGCGATTTGAAGAAGCCAAGAGCCGTCGCATTGCCCACCCATTTCCCCGCCTCCCCAACACGGCTGCTACGTCCACCTGCGAAGACCTCCGCAGTCTGCCTACGCCCAATCGCTCTGATGACATCGTCCACATTATCCGGCGTGAAATCGAAGCCGCATCTCCTATGCCAACCCCAACCCTTGGCTCCGACAATTGCCAGGCCACCGTTTCCCTCATCCAGACCGTCGTACGCCAGGAATTGGCCAACTTTGGCTTGACCAACGTCTGTTCTATTAATCGGCCTGACTACGCTTCGTCCACCTCTGCCATACGCCCTCGAAATGTGAATGCCCCTCCGCGGTATCGCAACCCGGCTGAATGGCGCACTCCAGACGACAGGCCAATATGCTTCACTTGTGACCGTATCGGTCATATTCACGTAACTGCCGCTCTTCGTGGAATCCGACCCCTTGGCCATATCTCCCATCCGACCGTCCGCCCCATGCTGCTTCTCGCTTCCCACCACACAAGCAACCAGTAACTCCTGGCGACACTTCTCGGCCCACCCGCCCTAGCCGCTCTCCTTCGCCACATCGCCGCTTCTCCCGCTCGCCCCCATCGCGTCGGTCACCATCCCCAATCTCCTTCCGGCGCACGCTTTCGGAAAACTAACGGGTGCAGCACCTAGAGGTGATGCTGCTATATCGACCCGACGCGAAAATCCTCTTCTGACCCTGCCCACACATCGGAACCTCATCAAATTGAACCTGGATGGTGTACCTGTTACGGCTCTCATTTACACTGGCGCCCATGTATCTGTGATGAGTGGTCAGCTTCGCCATCGTCTCAAGAAAGTCCTCACTCCTGCCACGTCGCCTGTGCTCCGAGTCGCCAACGGGGGAACGCCGGCCGTTATTGGCATGTGTCCAGCTCATGTGAGTGTCGCCGATCATCATACTTCCTTTCTATTCTATGTCCTCGAACACTGCCCTCACGACCTAATCCTGGGACGACTTTCTCTCAGCCCATTCCGCCTTGATCGACTGTTCTGCTGGTGTTGTGCAACTTGCTCTACCTGTTGCTATTCATCCCCTCGATAGTGGTCCGATCCGGCTCTGTTCCACAGAGCATATTCGCCTCCCTCACATTGCCGTTACCTATACATAGGTGTTTCACCCGTTCCGCCCGTTCCAGACGGTGACTACATCGTAACCCCTAATCCGGATGTCCTGCTCTCGCATAGCGTAGCATTTCCTCATACCGTCATTACCATTACGGACAACACGTCCTGTCTTCCGCTAGTGAACTTTGGACTTTGTGCACAAGTTCTCCTGCGCGGCATATCACTTGCGCAAATCACGCCGGCCCGAGACTACCACATTTCGGGTTTAATTGCTGACGACTCCTCGTGTGCAACTCTTGCTGTGCCTCCTGCCCCTTCAGACTTGAATGCTTTAATGAAAATGATTGCGCCCGACCTTCCCCCCCAGTTTGCCAATGAACTACGTTGCCTCCTTGCCTCGTACTGGGACTTATTCGACCTTGGAGACCGTCCTCTCGGACAAACATCCGTTGTCAAACATCGCATTAACACCGGGGATGCGAGCCCAATCCATCGGCGACCCTGCCGCGTCTCTCCTAGAGCACTGCACGGGCCTGATTTTTCGGCCCGAGCCCGGCCCGGGCCCGCTTTACGAGGCCCGAGCCCAGCCCGGGCCCGTAATACAAAGCCCGAGCCCGGCCCTGGCCCGGGCGTACATGACCGAGACCAGCCCGGGCCCGGCCCGGGCCCGTGGTTCCAAGCCCGGGCCCGACCCGGGCCCGTGTTACTGAGCCCGGGCCCGGCCCGGGCCCGGGCGTTCATTACTAAGCTTAGTTACGGCCCGCTTGTGCATGACCAGGCCAGGCCTGTAAGAAAAAAATCTTTTTTTTTACTTACAGATTGTACCGTATCTGTCAGCCACACCTTCTCGAGGTTTGATCAGCTGCAGTATCATCATCATCATCATCATCATCAGCCTATATTTTATGTCCACTGCAGGACGAAGGCCTCTCCCTGCGATCTCCAATTACCCCTGTCTTGCGCTAGCGTATTCCAACTTGCGCCTGCAAATTTCCTAACTTCATCATCCCATCTGATTTTCTGTCGACCTCGACTGCGCTTCCCTTCTCTTGGTATCCATTCTGTAACCCTAATGGTCCACCGGTTATCCATCCTACGCATTATTGCTTATATACTGCAGCTGATGGTCCACCAGCTGCAGTATATAAGCAATAAAATGCCGAAATCTTTGTTTCTCCCACGGGAACATCAGTAATCCGGCCCATTGCCTGTGCTACTATTCTTCTGGTGGTGCGCATGCACTTACCTTGATTTGTACGATATGGTTCTATGATGTCATTTAGCATGCAAACATACAGGGCGTTTCATTGAACTAAATTTTTAAAGATTGCCTGTGGCAGATAGCACAGTCATAATCCTTGATCTAAACTACTCGATGAGGCGGTCATTACTTCCACGAGAAATCAAAACGCCTAATTGAAGAATTAACATAATTACGCTAATGAACGTTTTAATTAATCATTTTATGGCACATCTTTCAATCTGCGAATTATAGCCGCCGAGTTCGCAAGGCGTATCCACTTGGAACGAATTCTCAGAACTAAACCAGTTTCGAGATAATTTTCAAAGTGTCCGACGAAATCAATCAAATCAAATCAATTTATTGTCCAGTTTACATGCTGGATGGTCATTTTGGACTAAAAAGCTACATATGTAGCTTGACGTGACCCAAAAGACCAGGCAAGGCAATAGTACAGCAAACAGTGTGCACACAGGCACAATAATTCACATATATTTCCAGCTGTCGCTGGAATTCCTCATAGACGAAATAGCTATGAACGGAAAGACAAAGAATATTTGCGTCACAGCGAGTTAGCAGAATTGGAAAAACTTTTAACAGAATCCATTTTAAACAACACTACAATAACAATACTAGCTATACAAAACAACGCAACACCAGCTATACAACATAGCATGAGACTGAATTTTACAAGATCAACATTTGCTAAGAAAACGAAACAGGATTTACATTATATACTCAGAACCATACACAAAGGCAGAATAATGATACATTACCAGCGACCAAAGTGTCGGCTGAGTTCTTTCTTACTGAAATTACCGTCATTTTTGTATCTGTTCAAAGTGAATGGTAGGTAATGTATTAACGACTGATGCTTATAGAGTGTTCTGAAGTTAGGAATTGACCATATCTCAGGATTTCTTGTGTTCGCATTAATGCGACGACGCTCTAAGGAGGCTAATTGTTTTATGTAGTTCCAAGCTAATTCTGGCATGGATGGCCTAATGGATGGTTAAAACGCCTAATTGAACATTTACCATAATTACGCGAATTAACTTTTTAATTCATTATTTTACGGCACATATTTCAATCTACGAATTATAGCCGCTGTGTTCACAAGGCGTATCCACTTGGAACGAATTCTCAGGACTGAACCAGTTTCGGGATATTAATTTTCAAAGTGTCCGACAAAATGCATGGGCGTTCCAGTTCACTTTTTGAGGAAAACGCTGTTTTATGCATTGAAGCACAAAAGTAACTGGCCTTAGCGCTAAAATAATGCCATATTATCGACACTAGTAATAGTGCGATCGCAAAAGCGGTAACATGGACATGGTTTGAGGAGTGGTTATTTGTATAATTTATTTTTCCTTACGCGGTAACAATGTTCGTTTTTGCGGAAAAGAAAAAAAAAATTTGCGTAGCTTGCACTGGCGGCGCAATGCTAAAGTGACAGCGGAGATGATGGGCACCTAGCTAGTCCTGGCTTTTGGGCTAGACTAAGTACTACCAAGTCACCCCCAGAATTTTCCGGAATTTATTATTATTGATTGATTATCGATTAGCTAATGATTGGCTATTTATTGTCTATTGCAAGATATTGGCCACATATTTGGGATAGGCTAAGCACTACAAGGTTATCCGAATTTATTCATTATTGATCCATTATCGAATAGCTATTGATTGGCTGTCGATTGGCTATCGTAAGGTATTGGCCACGTATTTGGGCTAGGCTAAGCACTACCAAGTCATCCCCAGCATTTTCGAGAATTTATTGATTATTGATCGATTATCGACTAGCTATTGATTGGCTATCAATTCCCTATCGCTAGGCATTTAGTCCCCACCATTCTTAGCTAGACTTATCCAGGCTCAGCTTCGCTAGTTCACGGGTGTATGGGCCATTGCGCTTGGACCCTTTCTGCACTGCTGCCAGGATCGGCCCATATTTTTGGATTCAGCGGACACATTAGGCCCGGCTGAAACAGTTCCGCTGTTAAAAATGAGAACTAATAAGATAATAAATGATAAGATAGTCATCTGATAAGATATACAGTCAAGAGAGCGGTGTGGATCTGAGAACAAACGGGATAACCGATATTCTAGTTGACATTAAGCGGAAAAAATGGAGCTGGGCAGGCCATGTAATGCGTAGGATTGATAACCGATGGACCATTAGAGCTACAGAATGGATACCAAGAGAAGGGAAGCGCTGTCCAGGACGGCAGAAAACTAGGTGGGGTGATGAAGTTAGGAAATTCGGAGGCGCAAATTGGAATCAGCTAGCGCAAGACAGGGTTAATTGGAGATCGCAGGGAGAGGCCTTGGTCCTGCAGTGGACATAAATATAGGCTGATGATGATGCTGACAGTCACCTTGCACGTGTCACTTCAGCTTGGCACTGAATGCATTGAATCATGCAATGCATAACGGTCGCGTGTGCTCGAAGGCCTACTTAGGCCCTTCAATGAGCGGGCCGGAGTCTGGCCCGGGCCCGCGGCCTCAAGCCCGAGCCCGGCCCGGGCCCGCGGCTTTAAGCCCGGGCCCGGCCCGAGCTCGCCGACAAACGCTTCGGACGGCGCGGCCCGGCCCGGGCCCGTGCAGTGCTCTAGACTCTCTCCTACCGCGCGAGACATCATCCAACACGAAGTTGATCAGATGCTTTCTCGTAACATCATTGAACCTTCTTGCAGCCCATGGGCATCCTCTGTTGTACTAGTTAAGAAAAAGGACAACAGTTGGCGATTTTGCGTAGATTATCGGCACCTAAACAAGGTAACCAAGAAGGACGTCTATCCGCTACCACGCAATGACGATGCCCTGGATTGCCTCCATGGAGCACAATATTTTTCGTCCATAGACCTTCGCTCCGGGTACTGGCAAATTGCCGTCGATGACATGGACCGTGAGAAAACGGCTTTATTATTACTCCCGACGGCCTTTATCAGTTCAAAGTGATGCCTTTAGGGTTATGTAATGCCCCGGCCCCATTTGAACGAATGATGGATGCCCTCCTACACGGCTTCAAGTGTTCCATCTGCCTCTGTTACTTGGACGATGTGATCGTTTTTTTCCGACTTTTGCGACGCACCTCGAACGCCTATCGACGGTCCTATCTGTTTTTCGTCGGGCGGGGCTACAACTCAATTCGTCCAAGTGCCACTTCGGTCGTCGTGAAATTTCTGTGCTTGGACATCTCGTCGATTCTTCTGGTGTACGTCCTGATCAAGATAAAATCCGGGAAGTGAAAGACTTTCCCGTGCCAACGTGCGCCAAGGACGTTCGCAGCTTCATGGGCCTCTGCTCCTACTGTCGTCGGTTTGTCCGCAATTTTGCGGACGTTGCACGCCCTCTTACTCAGCTCCTCAAGAAAGACGCTGCCTTCATTTGGGGCCGTGAGCAAGCTCGTGCTTTCACTGAGCTGATCCGGCTGTTTACTTCCCCTCCCATTCTCGCTCACTTTGATGCATCAGCTCCAACAGAAGTCCGTACTGATGCCAGCGGCCACGGTATTGGAGCTATTCTGGCCCAGAAACAACCAGGCCAAGAACGTGTTATTGCTCACGCCAGCCGCCTTCTTTGCCATGCTGAGCGCAAATATTCTATTACTGAGCTCTAGTGTCTGGCTCTCGTTTGGGCAGTGGGAAAATTCCGCCCCTATTTGTACGGCCGGCAGTTCACAGTCATCACTGAGCACCATGCTTTGTGTTGGTTTTCTTCCCTGAAAGATCCTTCTGGGCGCCTTGGCCGCTGGGCTCTGCGCCTTCAAGAATACACCTACTCAGTTGTATACAAGACCGGCCGGTTACACCAAGATGCTGACTGCTTGTCGCGCCATCCTGTCGACCCACCTGACGTTTCTATGGCCGCCATTCCTGTCACCGTTCTCTCTTTGAGTGCTTCTGACAATATCGGAGCGGAACAACGGCGGGACGACTTCTTAAAAGACCTTATTCACCGGCTGATTTCAACGACGCCCGATCCTTCCCTTCGAATGTTTGAACTCCACGATGACATATTGTACCGCTGTAACATGAGCCCTGACGGCCCTGACCGACTCTTAGTTGTCCCTTCGCATCTGCGCCAGACTGTTCTCGCCCAGCTTCATGATGTGCCAACTGCCGGTCACCTTGGCGTGTCACGGACTTAATGCTACTTAGAAACCACACATCTGAATGGTAAAAGAAATGCAAACTGTCAAATTCCAAGAAGAATGGAAAACAAGTTAGTGCAATGCAGCTGTGTGTACTGTATCCTGAATTTACACGTCTTTATCAACATCATTCACCTCATGGCGACAATAAAATCACTGTTTCCATTTTTTCCCTTCCCACCATACAGCAGAAACTGTCCTTGCAAGTTTTTCAGCGATAGAAAAAATTGCACTAAAAAGTGATGCGCGTGAGCTAAACTGCCATAATTAATAGTGCTTCAAATAGTTTTCCTGGTTTTCAGCTTTGTATTGCAGTTTCCTAGATTCGGAAATACAGCAGTCGGCCAAACTGGAAAGTGCAAAAGCTAATTCTGCGCTTCTTCTACAGTATCAGCTGCTAGCTAGGGGCACTTTCTGCACAAATCTGTGTCGTTACCTCCAGGCACACCACTTAACTATGATCATCGGCTGCTGTCTGCCAATGCCAAACACGATATCATTAAGGTATTACATATTTTGTCAGATTTGCAACAAATGTTAAAACAATTAAACGGCAGGCCACTGAAAGTGATGACATAATTGCATCATGAAATAGTGTGGAAAGTATGCAGTCAATATAAAAATACATCAGGCATGGTCAACCAAAACTGCTGATGCACCAAACAATTAAAACAAAAAGCAGTAAGTGGATAGCTTTAATTGTTAATCACTACAAACTTTCCTGTGTATGTAAAATCCAGTAAATAGGTTTGACAAGTTATTTCGTATTCTTTAAATCTGCAGCACATACACTGAAACACGGATCAGAGAAACATGAGACAAAGCTTTTTTGACAGCCTGTGCTTTAGTGTGTGCACATCACATTCAAATAATACCAGAATGCATAAGCAAAGAGCCCACATTCCTTCTCTCATAGACTTGACAATTGACATTACAATTAATGGCTAAATGCTGTTTAACTGAGCTGACTTACCATCTATAAGCATACCTTGCTCCAAGCACCAGCTGCATCCAAAGTACCCATTATACTGCTTCCTGTTTAGGATAGCTGCTCTTGCTGGGGAGTCAACACAACCGACAACGTGTACTGCTGACTGAACAGTTCTTCCAGTGTGTGACCACACTAGCTTTCCAACGCTGTTAATCTCTTCGACAAACTGCTTCAGGGAGAGCATTTGAATACCACACACCTGAAGCTAGCACATTTTGCCACAGAGTTAAAACTGGAAGTTCATTAATCATCACTTGAATTGGCCATATGGAGTTTTTGCTCGTATCAAACACAGGTGCTCCATCTGTGTTCATGGTCAAAGTGATGTCGCTCCATGTCATGTTCCTCTGCTTTCTAACACTGCGGTAGAGAATGCCATTCGTGATGTCAGCAAAAACACCTGACACATGAGGAGCAGATGCAATCTTCTGCAACTTAGAAAGCAAGGTACTGCCAACTTGTTTTAGCAGTAACAGAAGCTGCTGCTTAATGTTGAATATCAGAAAAAAACTTGCAGCAATAATTAAATGTTGCAGCTTCTCACTGCCGCAAGAAGCACAATTGATGGTGTCTTCGTCTTTGGCATCATTGTGTCTTCCCAGATATTGGTGACAGGGCTGGCAGTATAGATGGATCCTCAGTGCTTTTCTGTTTTTCCGCAGCCTCCTCACAGCATATGTAGTGCATGGCACAACTTTCTCCCCAAACAGAGCATTTAATAAAATGAGAAGTCCTTGTAGTTGTGCCCACGTAAGACCTGAAGTAACAATATCCATGTGCATATAGGTAAATTGATCAGCTCCTACGTTAACGATGCGTGTGCTGCATTGCTGCGGCATGAAAAGCATGTTTTTTTGGGTTTTTTTCTGTAAGCCGCATTGGGCCGCGCGCTCTTGGCCTTCGTATATATATATATATATATATATATATATATATATATATATTCCGGGCTAATAGACGCGGTCAGCTGCTTGACAATGCATGACAGAGCGATGAACCTAACGTGCATGCCCAGGCAGAGAAGTTCCAACGCAAACGCTCGCTCCAAAACTCTTTTTGATTACTGCAGGGCCACGATTTTATAGCGATGCCTTCCGCTCGATCATATGCCTCTCTTATCATCCGCTCATGGCCGGCTAGGCCGGTATTTGTAGTGATGCCTTTAATGTAATAATGTCTTTACGCGCTTATCGCGCTTTTTCAGTGGTCGGAGCGACGGTCCGCTCGCATTATCAACGGGATCAGCCGGCCGTGAGCGGTGGATGATAATACTAGAGTAGAATAAGTCATAATGCCTTGATACAAAATCGCGGCCCTGATCGCTTTGATAACGCGGGCGGGGCGTCGCTCTGACCCCTGACAAAGCGCGAAAAGTGCGAAAAGGAACATCATCGGAGGCGGAATCGCTACAAAATCGCGGCCCGCGCGCATGTGCATCTGTGTCTGTGTTGTGCGAGTTTTCGTGCGATGAAAATTTTTTTATTGCGCTCAGAGAAATCTGATCATGCCACTCTACATGACGCGGTGGGCAAAATGAATGAACGCCAACAATCGTGTTCATTGACCACGTATACAAAACACACAAACGATCGATGTCAAATTCATAATTACTCTCATGAGTTGGGATGTCATTTTAAGAATGCTTAAGCCTAATGCAGTTCTCAACATTTCTTATCATTAATCTTCTGTACAACTGTACAACTTTGTGCCTTCCACCCATGGAGGAAGGAAAAAACCTGAAAAAATGGTTTTTTTCCTTCCTCTATGCTTCCACCCACTACTGTTGTACGGCATTGCTTTAGTAGTATTTTTCTTTTCTGTTTTGGTTTGGTTTGGGTGAAGCAGTGGTTCGGTCGAAGTCGCATGCCAATCCGCATCCATAGAGTCCACGGCGATAGCCACAGCTTTCATCTAAGCGAGAACGACTGCGTTGCACTGTGTTAAGCTCGAGATGCTTGTATTCGTTGAATATGAAGTGGACATGACCACTGCGGTTGTCAGGCACACCGCAGTGCAAAACTTTAACCCAGAGAATGTCGTGGATTTCGATCCAATTGTCCTCTACGACGTGTGGTGGAACGGCGATGCGACAGAGTGCTGAACATGGCTGGTAAGTTCCACTCATTCGTTAATAAGCACACCTTAAATGTTTATACGACTAACATTTCGAACGATTTAATCTTCACCGGCATGTGCTTTGTCCCGCTCATTGTGCAGTAAGCAAATGGCCGGCGCAATCTCGTAGCTTGACTTTGGGGTTTAGGCCTGGCTGCTCGAGACGTATCTCTCCTTTGATTAGAGTCTCGGGCAGTCTGCGATATGTCTGGAAGGGTCGGCCTTATGAAATGGGGAGGGGGTGCAGCACGCACTGCCGCGGACGCTCAAGGTAGACACTGCTTCGCAGGAGGTGCCATCGGCGCAAATGTGTGCTTTTGGCAGTTAGCAGCAGAATTTTGGTTTTGGACACATAATTTTGGGCGTAAATGTTCAGTGGCTCCATATTTAGTCTGATGGAATGACATATGCCGCATGAGAACCTGTCTACTGCATGAACGGGTATCTGTAGTGTAGTGGACGTGGGAGCCACGCTTGCAAATGCTTTGCATTCATGAAACGATGAAACGAGAGTAATGCCAGGGGGAGACCAGAGAAACTGATATTCCGGCCTGATTTGTTATTATGACACTTGAATGTTTATCACCTAACATTGCTGCCTGTCGGCAGTGTCAGCTTTGTAATGCTTTGTAATGCTTTGTTAAATGCAATGCAGAAACTGAAGAAATGGTTCTGCACACGTCGAAAAGGCTCAGAAAGCTGTCCTTAGAAAAGGGCAAGAAGAGCACCAAAGGTATGGCAACTGAAAGTTGACAAGATTTTAGATTTATATGTTGTTACTGATTTGTGTCATGTGGCTGTGCTTTATATAAACAAATGGCGCTACATGGTAGCATTTTTTACCCAAGCCAAACCGCAGGCGAGCGATTTTGAGCGCGACGGCGACGAGCGACGGAACAAGCCGTCGCGCAAACTGATCACTCGTTCTTGTCGCTTGACCGCTCGGTTCTGGAAATCTACAATTCGTCGCCCGGAGCGACTAGCTATGAGCGACTAGCCTATAGCGCGAAGCCAGAACAGGATGTACATCAGTCAAGTACAACCGATTGTCGCACGGAACAAGCGAATGACTAAATTTTGATACGCACAAAGATAAGAACCTAGTGCAAGACCTTAAGAAATATTTATGGTGCTCTTTACAGTAAAACACATCAAGTTAAACTAATAGAGCATGCGTCACACCAGTTACGGCGCGTATTTGCTGCCCTCATACCAGCAACACCGGGGAGACAGCGCTCAAAGTCATCGCTCAAAGTCATCGCTCGCGTGTGGTACGACTTGTAGGCGACGAGTGAACGCGACAGCCATCTCCGTCACGTCACTTGTCGCTGTCGCGTGCAAGATGGCGTGCATGCGGTTTATACTTAAGGCTTTTGTTGAAGGCCTTACAAGAGCATTGCATCTCTTCGCAAAGGAAGTGAGCTCTGCAGTGGACACAATGTAGTGCCTATTTGTGCATGAAGACATTTGTGTGTGGCTTTCTATGACTTCAAATTGCACTTCCATGGCTGTGTTCATCTTATTGTGTAATTTTTACAGGAATTATAGGTGCCATGGCCTCTATGGCACCTTTGTCACAGGAGCATGGTAAGAGTACATTTTTGTACAGCACTGTTCAGTTTCAACCACCAATTTTTTCTAGTTGTGCAGTACTTCACACTCACTGATATTCGTCCATGCTCTGCAGTGCTTACTCACTGCCACTACCTTACAAATGGACCTTTTTCCAGTAAGCGACCCGTCTAGCGGCCGCCACTTCAACTAAATTTGACGGGCAAGACACACACGCTCCCACCGCTTCTCGCCTCTACGCAAAGCATGGTAGCGTTTGACCAAGCAGTCTCTTGCGACGGCTGTCCCTGCTTTTTTTTCTTCTGTCGCTTGTGTTGCTTAAGTAGCTTCTCATTGTCCTGCTCTAGCGCGCATGTATTTGCTCACATGTAGCAATAACACATTTTACATTTACCGATGAAATGGCAGCATGCTTATGCGATGTGCAGGCCATTTCTAACCAAGATTTGAGAGATGCGCCGGCTGTTGTTCATTAGCAGCTTGGTCAGTACTACTCAACTGGCGAAGGCATGTGTGAGCGTCAAACGCGCCGCGGCAGGACTTTCTTCAGGATAAACTCGACCGTCGTTTTGAGTGGCTCGACTTGAAGGAGGCGGTCCACAGACGCATGCACCTGCGTACGTGCTTGCCCTCAAGAGCGGGCATGAAAGCAGCTCACCATGATGAGCAAACAACATGCAAAACTTTTGCACACTTACTGCGAGTGTACTGCAGGGCAAGTGTTGTTTTATATCGAGATGTGTATCGTATATGGCATGGTACTGGGGACTAAGTGGACGCAACACAGTACGGGGGGGTAAGCAGAATGTAAGTGGACGCAACATGTCGTTTTGTCAGGTGCGTAAAGCTTCATTTGCCTGCAAAAAGTAAGACTCGCGAGTTTTGTATAATGCGGCACCGCGGGTGTGTCGCTTTGGCCTCGCACGATGCATCTGATCGGCTGTGTGGCGAGATTCTTCTTTTCGTTTGGCCCCATGTAACCGTACAGCTATTTCCGCCTGCATGCGGTAGCACGTTCTTAGGCCAATGGTAAAATTCGTGCGGTATACATACCCGTAGATTAAAACATCGCCGTGACTTCCGAGTCGGTCGTAAGACGAGAAGTGCAATAATCACAGCGCCAACATCATCATGCTGTTACCAGAACGCAGGCTTACTTCACTCAGAAAGAATTGCGTGATAACTCAGTGATAACATGGGGTATTTATTTTGTTTTAAATTTGATCGTGCGCTTCACTCCAGTTCAATGTTCACCATTCCACGCCGGTTTGTGCAATCGACGGTACAGAATGTGCCTGCATGAGATTTGTTGCAAACGCTGCGCCTATCGCTCGAGCGTTAGTTCACAGAGTCTTTTTCATCGACAAAAGTGCTTGCAGTCTTTCCCACAAACAGCTAAGTGTTTCCTTTAACCAATATTCTTACCCAGAACACGAGAAAAATTATTGATCAGCAACTCAAGCTCAGGAAATTGCCGCGGATCATGCAAGGGTTCACGCACTCACTTCGCACACTTGCCCTGTGATAATGGCGGCGCGGCATGGAGTGCAGCTGGGGCATGCGCATGCGCACAGCTGAATTGGAAAAAGGTCCATTCATTTGAGCCTATAGGTACTCATCATCATAGATTTGCAACCGTTTGCACTTTTTCACATTCGCTCTTATGATGTCACTGACGCCTACTCATGCTAACATTGATTCATGCCCGGTCATGTCAGAAATTTCACGAGATCGAAGCGGGTTGTATATTTCACTTTTTTTTCTTGACCAAATAGATATGGTGGGCACGCCATTCAAAAGTATGCAACTGAATTTTGTTTTTAACAGAACTTAACAGTTTACCAGAAATATCTACCAAAGACCAACAGGTAAAGGCTAAATGTTTATGCGGAGTGCTTTTTCTCAAACTTGAAAGTATCTGTGAAGCAACATAAACGGAACATGGACACGTAACTATTACTACATAGTATTACAAACATAAAGGATATAGGTCGTATGGTTTCCCTTTTAATTTAAGAGAAAAAATGCCTTCTAAAAATTTGAGAAATGCTACATTTTACAATACTGTAAAACCGATTTCACCTTTCATTTTTCAGTGCCTGAAGATGGCTTGTGTAGCCGTATCAAAGCATGATGCCGAAATACTTTGGTAGGAAAATGTTTTGTTTCACCTTAATTGTAGTTAGTGGTGTGCTAATATTTGCAACTTTCAAATGATGAATCGAATCAAATAGTCACTATTCATAAAGCGAATATTTTATTAATGCTTTTCAAGTATATCAAAACGTCAGCTATGCCCAAATTGGAGCAAAGGTATGGTAAATTCTCACCCCCGCGGGCATAGTATAGGCAAAGCATAAGAACTTGCATATTAGAGCAGGCTACGCCGCTTAGGTAGCCATACATTACAGGCTATACAGCGATGATTTGCACTCTGCAGAGTCCTGTGTATGTGAAGATAGTGCTCCATTTCTGCATTTAATAACCGCTTCATATTAACTTTAAAAATACTAGAATGTGAACACCGTTTTACATTAATTGTGATAACGACTGTTCAATTCACAAACTATTCTAAAACTATTCGGTTCAATTCGCTCTGGCGCTATTCGATTCTTTGGGTAACAGCGCAAAACAGACGACCACAAGAAGGGAGACACGTACACACAAGCGCTGACATACAGCGCTTGCACGTACGTGTCTTCCTTCTTGTGGTCGTCTGTTTTGCGCTGTTACCCAAAGTTTCAAGATGTACCAATTCGCCCAAAAAGAAGTATTGATGCTATTCGATTCGGATTCGACTTGGTGTCAAAAGTCACTGTTTGCACACCCCCAATGTGTGGATGTGTGGTCCGTGTAATGTTTCTCATTACACTGCATGTGATGCTTCACACAGAACTGACAGTACAATGCCGCGGTGCTTTCCTGTGTGGTGAGAGCGTCAAGTCGTGGCAGGGTGTCATGTTTACAGTCGGGCTATTAATGTTACGGGTACTTAGCCAGTTGAAGCTGATGAATCTGTGAGTAGAAGGTGAGCCCAGCAAGAATATAAGAGGGTGGTGATTGTTCAAAGTGGTGAGGTGTCCCTCAGATAAAATGTGCCCTTTCAGATCTGAGCCAGTTTGGCTTAGTACATATTCGTCTGGACAAGCTGATATTGCAACTTTGACCACTCAAAGCATGCGCGGTTCTATAGAAAGAAGTCTGACATCCATATAAACACTGCCTTGCACGTAGTGGTTTAGAAGTTGCATCATATTTTCTGCTCAGCAGGATCAAGACCTGTTTGAAATATTTAATGCTGTTTGGAGAACAAACAGTACTTGTGTCACATGCTGAACCCAGATATCTTAAGTGCGCAGTACATCCAAATACAATGTGCACCCAGTAACAATACATTATAGAGAATACATGACCCTATCTGCAGCTAACATAATGGATTGCCTTGCTGAGGGCCCACGTGCCATATTCAGTCCATAACCGAAAGAGCTCAGACACTGTATCACCAGTTCTGTGCATGCTGTTGTGTGCAGTACAGTGAAGTGAAGACAGTGCAGAGCAGTCATAACTTTTTTTGCTTAAGACAAATTATTCCAGAAAAGGAATCGATTTTATAACGGAAATTTTTAGAAAATACACATGTTTTTGAAACTGCAGAACAAATTCAAAGAAAGACTAATTAAATGGTTCAATTCATAATTCTATGCTAAAAACTTATTTTTGGCAATTTTTATCTTGGACCATGTTTTGCCTTTTAGTAGAAAATTTATAGGCACGGAGTATACTCTTCTTGGGGAGATCTTTTTGAAATGCAGTTCGCACTCTTGACTGTTAATAAAATTTATAGTCAAGCACCATTTCTGGTATGCCTGGCATTGCACAACTCGGAAACATTTTGATCACGCATCGTTAGGCTTTGCTGTCAGTGCATGACACAGTTGCAGCATGTGCCTGCTGTCCTGCACTTTACCTTTGGAAAAACCTCACACTATGATAATATAGATTATTTTATAAATAGGATTGTGCAAAGCAAAGCCACAGTGTTCCTTGATTTGTGTTACATTGATTTGTGTAGTGGTTCTGTTTAGCTGCTTGTATGGCAGTTCAAACATTGTACTAAGATTGTTTTTTCACAGTCATTGCCTTTGCTGATTGCTACTCATACAGTCAAACCTCGTTAATACGTAGTCGGCGGTGAATGGTGTTTAGGTATGCACTAAATGATGTACGGATTAGCAGCCAGTGTCACTTCAGCAGTTACTTACCGGGCGGAAAAGAACTACGTCGCGATGCTCTCAAACATACACTCTCGGACAGGCTTTATTTTTGGGTAGGCAGCAAGAAATTGGTTATATTCACTTGCCACCCGCCGTGGTTGCTCAGTTAGCTAAGGCGTTGTGCTGCTGAGCACGACGTTGTGGTATCGAATCCCGGCCACAGCAGCCGCATTTCGATGGAAGCGAAATGCAAAAATGCCCGTGTGCTTGCGTTGTAGTGCACGTTAAAGAACCCCAGGTGGTCAAAATTTCGGCAAAGCTGTTTTGAAAAAAAAGAACGAGAAACATCTTTCTTTGCGGTTTTCTGTTGCATCTTGCCTCCAAGCAGCCGCCGGCAGAAGCTGAAATTTGACGTCATAACACCCACCCGCGGCCAAGGTCGGCCAGAGCTGTCGCAATGTTTCCAGGGGTGTCGGTTCCCTGCAGCGTTTGTTTAACACCTTTCGGCGATCTTCGCGCGTGGTCCGTCTGAAACAATATCCCCGTCGCCGCTCCACGCAGGTGGTGCGTCTTACATGAGGCTTCCCGCGGTCGTCGCTCGGTATTGACGGGTTCGTCGCGGCGGAAGGAAATGCACAGACATTGCAGTTATAACAGCATCGTCGGTCGTGAAACGCTGTCGCACACGTTTCCAGGAGACGAGAAGGTACGTAAACTTTGGATACCTGCCTTTTAGAGAGCTTTCGCTTCTCCGGTAATCGGGTAAACGCGGGCGTTGGCGCGTTCGTGTAGAACCGTAAACGTGAGCGGCCTGTAAGGTGCTGCCACCTGGTGGCGCAGAGCTCAAACAGACAAAAGCAGCTAATATGGCAGTAACCAAGTGTATTCTAGTTCGCTGCTGGTGTAAATCTTTGGCAGCAACACGATTACGCCACTGCCGAAAATTTGCACAAAGATGGTGTGGTCCGATGATCGAGGTGGCACGGGGAGCAGTTGCTGAATGCAGTCCTGTAGGCGTTGGAGGTACTCTAGCGGCTGGGGCGAGGTGACCGAAGGAACGAACAAGTCGCCAGGAAGTCGCAAGGGTGCACCGTAGACAAGTTCGGCCACTGAACAGCCAAGGTCGCGACGAAGGACGGCGCGGAGGCCGAGAAGCACCATAGGAAGGTGGTCGACCCAATGCTCTCAATCCAGGCACGGAGTGAGTGCAGCCTTGAGCTGGCGATGGAACCTCTCAACCATCCCATTGGCACAGGGATGATCTGCAGACGTACGGCAGTGCTTAGTGCCAAGCAGGCGGTTGTGGGAAGGGAAGAGTGTACAGTCAAATTGCCGGCCGCGATCAGTTGTCACGATGCTGGGGCAGTCGAAGCGGGAAACCCGTGCTGAAACAAAGCCTTTGGCGACTGTTTCCGCAGTGATGTCCGTGAGAGTGAGGAAGTGGTCCAACCAAATCAAGATGGACGTGGTCAAAGCGGCAGCCAGGTGGAAAGAATGACTGCGTGGGAGTCTTTGTGGGGCGGGTCACTTTGGCGGTATGGCATGCGAGGCACAAGCGGGCCCACTGGCGAACATCGGTGTTAATGTTTGGCCAGACATACCACTGTGTAACGAGGCACTGCGTGGCTAGGATGCTGGGATGGCAGATGTCGTGAAGTTATTGGAACAGCGCACGACGGAAGGCAGCCGGAATGAAGGGGCGAGGTGCAGCCGCTGACATGTCGCACCAGAGTGAGCCAGGCACAAACGGGTGAGGAACGAGTTGTAGACGGAGGGAACGGGGATGGTCACGCAGCGCTTGTCACTCAGGGTCTTCCATCTGCGCACGAGCTACACCTTCCCAATCCACAGTCAGTGCAGAAGTGCCGAGGGAGATGATGCTTGAAAGTGCATCAGCTGCCCGTTATGAACTCCGACATGTAGGCCAGTTGACGAAGCTCACGTGCGACGTACTTGGAAGAGTTTGTACGGAAGACATACAACAGAGGCTTATAATCCGTTAGAACATAAAATGGCTGGCCCTCCAAGAAGTGTCGGAAGTGCTGGATGGTGGTGTAGATGGTGAGCAGCTCGCGGCCAAAAACGCTGTAGCAAGTCTCGGCAGGTTGTAGCTTCCGAGAGGAAAGCCCAGTGGGCGCCACTCGGAGTCGATTTTCTGATAGAGAACAGCGCCGATGGCCACGCTGGAAGCATCCACCATGATGCGAGTTGGCACGTTAGTCCTCGGGTGGATGAGAAGCACCGCATCGGCGACGGCTTGTTTAGCAGCCCTGAAAGTAGCGTCAGCTTCGGGTGACCAGGAAATCGCAGATGAGGAGCCCTTGGTCGTGCGAAGGTCAATCAGTGGGGGTAGAAGCTCAGCGCAGTGCAGAATAAAACATCGGGAGAAATTCACTAGGCCGGGGAACTCACGCAGCTGGTGTAGGGTAGTGGGTGCTGGGAAGTCTTTCACGGCCTGGACGTGAGAGGGCAACGGACGAATTCCCAGCGCCGAGATTGGTGGCCCAGAAACTCGAGCTCGGAATACCCAAATAAGCCTTTCTGGGGGTTGACCACGAGGCCAAATTGTTGAAGGCGTTCAAAGAGTTCCCGCAGGTGACGCCCAGGATCTTGTGGATTGCGATTCGCGACGAGAATGTCGTCGATGTGTGCAAATACAGCCGGGAGGCCGCGCGTTACGTCGGCAATGAATCGTTGGTACGTTTGAGCTGCGTTGCGTAACCCAAAGGGCATGCGCACGTACGAAAAAAGGCCGAAAGGTGTAGTAATGGCTGTCTTCGAGATATCGGCAGGCTCAACGGGGATTTGGTGATAGGCCTTGTCAAGGTCCACTTTACGATTTTGCATCCTTCCAAGTGACCTATGAAATCTTGGATGTGTGGGAGGGGATAGCTATCGAGGACCGTGTGAGCGTTGAGCGCCCGGTAGTCACCGCACGGACGCCAAACACCCTTTTCCTTTTTGGGCACCAGATGGTGTGGGGAGGCCCAACTGCTGGACGAAGGGCGAATAATACCTAGCTGGAGCATGTGCTCGAATTCCCGTTTAACAATGGCCAGACGTTCACCGAAGAGGCGGCGCGGACTGGTTGAGACGGGCGGACCACGTGTGACAATGTGGTGGGTTACGCTGTGCTTGGGTGGCTGATTTAAATTGCAGTGCCTCGTCACCTCAAGGAAATCTTCGAGAATTCGAGCGCACGGGCATGATGGGATCGGCGTGCGGATGCCAGTGGGAGCGACAGCCGACAGAACGCCAGGGATGGAGAGTCGCGTCTTGCTGTCACACAGGCGATCGCGGCGCATGCTGACGTCGAGGTCGAAATGGGTCAGGAAGTCGGAGCCGAGGATGGGCTGATGGACGTCGGCCACGATAAGACCCACCGGAACGTGCGCCGCAGACTAAGGTCGAGAGTGAGGGACCGCGGACCATACGTCGCGATGGAGGTAGAGTTTGCCGCGTGGAGCGTAGGTCCAGGTGACTTAGAAGCGCGGTCACGTTTGGGGGATGGCAGCACACTGACCTCGGCACCCATGTCTACAAGGAACCGCAGCCCGGAAATGCGATCCATGAGTATTAAAAGGCGGCCAGGTTGTAAGGCGAGGTCACATGCCACCGTCAGTGATCTTGCGGTGCGTTTCCCGACCAATCGCATGGGGACTTGCACGGACGGGCGCGGTGCTGGAAAGTGCGATGGTACCAGCAGATAGGCGAGGGTCGAGGACTGTGCAAGCGGCGACTGGTCGGGGAAGAGGGATGATGGCTGGGAAATGAGGTGGAGCCGCGCTGGTCATGGGAGGACGTTCGAAGGGTACCGATGGAAACGGCGAGCTGGTCGATCCGAGACTCTAAGCGGGCCATAATTGAGAACTGTGGCGTTGAAGAGAGGGTGGCGACTGAAGAAGTCGCGTCGCGCACTCGATCAGTGAGCTGGGCGATGCGGTCGAGTATCAAGTCCTGTGTAGCGGCCAAGACAAGGCGGGTGGACTGTGGTAGGCGCTGCAAGAAGAGCTCCATCAACAGCGCACCATTCGAGTCGACCTTGCTTGTGCCCAAGAGCTGTCGCAAGCTGTTGAGCAGTTGGGAAGGGCGGCGATCTCCAAGGTCTTCGGAGGTGAGCAGGTGCTGGAGGCGCGCGCTCTCAGACGCCGTGGCGCGTTCTAAAATACTCTGCTTCAGTTGCTGGTGCGGGGCATCACTCAAAGGTGCAGCGATAACGCCTGCCACTTCTTGAGCCACCTCAGGTGATAGGTTGCAAAGTAAGTGCCGAAACCGCGAAGTCTCCGAGGTGATGTTGTGCAGATCGAATATGGCTTCGAGCTGGGCGAATCAAACCTGCAGGTTTTTGCGCCAGAACGTGGGCAGGTGGAGCAGTAGAGCTGCGACGTCCCGTGGGCGCGAGGTTGCGTCAGGCTTCCGGTTACCTGAGGGCGGGAGGTTGATGGGGTCGGTCATCTCTTAGGCCAGAATCACCACTGTCAAGAACCGAGGGGTCGCACCGGAGCGCCAGAACAAGGAGTCCAGCACAGCAGGCTTTTAGAACGGACTGGCGCGTGCTGTGCTTGCGCCGCTAGCACGCGCCGCCCAACTTTATTTTGCTCGCCATCCGGAGCCGGCCCCAAAGCACCGACCGAGAGCGCCGACCTTAGCGTCCCCGCATAGCAGCGTCGGTGGGCGCTACAATGTCATGAGCTCTTGCATTGAACCGCGGATGCCACGCAGATAACCCGGTGCCACAAAAGGCGGAAGAGGAGACCGACTTAAGCCAAGCTGCCTCGAGACCGCTCTCCAAACGCGCTCAGCAACCAATTTCATCTGGTTCTGCATTAAACACATCGTGTGTAACAGTAGTATGACAAGAGTTCATGACGAACATAAATGATGGGTCATTACATGAATATCATTACATGTGTGTCATGTAGGTCCTGAAACAGCCGCCTACGTATTAGTGCTTTCAGGGTCGTTTCGTTAACTTGGTATGTAACTGGAATGGGGGCGGACATGGATACTAAGTGAAGAAAACATTAAAGGATGATGGTTGAAGTCACAGTCATGAGCATGACTCAAAAAAAAATGAACATGACTTAGAAATAAATTAAAACTCAAACACCAATGAAGTTCGTTCGGACGTGGGTACTAAGTGAAGGAAATTAGTAAAGAGAGAGACCGAAGAAAAGGGGAAAGGCAGGGAGGTTAACCAGACGTTAAGGTCCGGTTGGCACCCTACGCTGGGGAGAGAGGAGATGGGAAGGTAAAGTGACAGGAAAGTAGAGATAGAGAAAGAAAAGGAGCACAGATGCACAATCACAGTCAGTCACTGTCACTGCATATAATCACTGCACTGCACAGTAGCACATGTAGCACAGTAAACATCAGTTCAGGCTACAACCGTTTATCCAATTTTGCAGTCTTTAAAAACTGCAACACAGCTTTTGTCACTCGCCGCTGCGGTGTCTTGTGATGGCAGTGTTCTAAAATGGTTTCCTCTTTTAAAGGTCTTTGGTCCAAGCGTGCTATCGCGAGTGTGAGCGATCGTCTCTGTAAATTGTAGCGTGGACAGTCACAGAGAAGATGCTGAGTAGTCTCCTCGCTACCACAGTCATCACATGAGGGGTCGTCGGCCCATCCGATTCGAAAAGCAAAAGAATTCATAAAGGCTACTCCTAGCCATATTTGATAAAACAGGGTAGCTTTACGTCGGCAGAGACAAGTTGGGATGCGAAGGCGAAGAGAAGGGTCTAGGTGGTGTCGTTGGTTGCATTGAAAACTTCGTGTGTTCCACACGGAGAACGTCATATCACGGGTGAGCATTCAAAGTTTTCTAGCGGCATCTGTCCTTGATAACGGTATCGACTCTTCTTTGTCCCCTTGAAGAGCCGACCGAGCAGAGTTATCGGCGTGCTCGTTGCCTATGACGCCGCAGTTACTTGGAAGCCACTGAAATGTCACGCAGTGTCCTTGCTCAGCCAATGTATAGATTAGCTCTCTAATCTCGAATACCAGTTGTTCGTGTGGTCCGCGCCGCAGGGCTGATACTAAAGACTACATTGCTGCCTTCGAGTCACTGAATATGCAGCATCTTCGGGGTGGTTCCTGGCTGACGACGGCGAAGTGCAGTGCGAAGAGCTGCACGTTCCGCAGCAGTCGACGTCGTTGGGTGACACGTCTTGAAACTGATGGTGACGGCTCTCGCAGGAAAAGCCACGGCTCCAGAGGAACACTGGAGAGTTGCTAATCCATCTGCATAAACATGTACGTGGTCGGCGTACCTCTCGTGCAAAAGGAGCAGCGTTAGCTGTTTAAGAGTAGGGATGACAGTTCAGACTTTTTTCTGAATCCTGGTACCGTGAGCTGCACTCGAGCCAAACACCATGGAGGGATCGATGGCTTAGTTGAGGGGGTGAAGTCTGATGGAAGGCGGGTGTAATAATCCGAAATCGTAGTACAAAATGATGCCTGCGGCCTTTGTGACGGTACTGTTGCAAGATGATGAGAACGGGTACGCGCAAAGTGCCTAATGTGCACTCTCACCACTTCCGCCGCAATGTGTTTGTATGGGTTGGTCTTGGGCAATTGCTATAGTCGCCACTGTTAACGCGCATTTAGGCAAACCAAGGCAAACTCTAAGGGCCCTAACTTGAATAGCCTATAGAGCACAAAAATTTCTCCTGCAAATGTTGGTCAGTACGGGCAAACTACATCTCAGAAAGCCCAGAACAAGAGCCCTGTACCATTCCAACATACGACATTCCCCAAGTCTTTCCGCCCAAAAATATGAAAAGCTGGGAAATTGGTGTCAGGCGCTGTTTCAAGTAGGTCACGTGTGGGCTCCATGAGAGATCTTTGTCAATTATTATGCCGAGAAATATGTGAGTCTTCTCGTAAGAAATGACCTGACCATTTATAGACGTGGCATAGGGTGTCATTGGTTTGCGAGTGAATGCCACCAGTGCACATTTGTCTGACGAGATTTCAAGACCTTAGTTGCGGAGGTATACAGCTGTCAGAGTAGCATCTTTTTGAAGCCTTGCACGTATCTGAGTGCGTGTGACACCTGAAGTTCATACACATATGTCGTATGCGTACTGACATCTTGATCACTGCTGGTAGATATTCAACAAGACCAATGAGTGTTAGGTTGAATAGGGTGGGGCCTAGTACTCCACCTTGAGGAACGCCTCGGTAGGTGTAGTGTCGTGCAGTTTGGTCATCTCTGGTACTCACAAAGAAGCGTTTCATAAATAGATAATTAAAAATACATCGAACCTCTCGACCCCCAACGCCAACCATCTCAAGAGCAGCGAGACTGGCTTAGTGAGATATGTTATCGTATGCCCCCTTGACATTTAGAAACAAAGCTGCAGATACTCTTTTACATGACTTTTCATGCTCGACATACATAGCGAGATCAACAACACTGTCTATTGATGGGTGATCTCGACGAAAACAAGCCATGCAATTTGGGAACATGTTGAAGTGTTCCAGGTACCACTCCAAGCGGGCAAGGACCATTTTTTCCATTATATTTCCCACACAGCTGGCCAGTGCTATTGGGCGGCACGAGGAGAGTTCAAGCAGAGACTTGCCGTGCTTCAGGAGAAGGATCAAGCGACTTGTCTCTCATTCATCGGGAACCGTACCATCTTGCCAGGATACGTTGTAGAGGTCTAGCAGTTCTTTCCAGGCGCCTTCAGTCAGGTTGCACAAGGTGCGGTATGATATTCCGTCTGGTCCTGGTGTTGAAGAACGCCTGCATAGAGCAAGGGCCGCCTCAAGTTACTCCATTGTGAAAGAAAGATCCATATGGCAGTCACGCGAAGCAGGGATAGTCATTGAGGGTTGGAGAGCCTTAACCAGTCGCTTGGCCAGCGATTCTTGCACAAAAGTCTTCAGCAGCCTTAACATCCAGCCGCCTCTGGAAGAGCGCCAGCGCTTTGAATGGCAAGTCGTTGTTCAGGGAAGGAACGCAAACCACGTACAGTTCTCCAGATGTGGGAAAGTGGTTTCCGGGGGTCTAGTGACCGGCAAAACATTGTCCAACGTCGAGATGGAAATTTATCCATGCAACGCTGCATTTTCTTTTGTAGGCGTCTGGCTATCCTAAGGTCATTGATGGATTTTGTATGCCGGTATCGCCGCTCCGCACGACGACAGATTGCACGAAGCCGCTCACAACTCTATATCCAACTCCATGAGATTAGACGAGACTGTGACCGTGCGCGTGGCGTCTCGTATTGCACACTTCATTGTTTCCTCTAACCAGAAGACAAGCCCATTCGGCAAGCAACTTCCATGGCAGAGGTAAAAGTAGTCCAGTTAATTAATCAAGTGGTGTTCCGTGGGAAGGACCTAGACATCCCTTTGATGATAAGGTACGTGGAAATGTGTTCACTCCCGTGGGTCTCAGTATCCAAAAACCATTTAACACATCTTGTGAAAGAGCTGGATACGAAAGCTTGGTCAAGACAGCTGGCATAATTCACGCCCCTTAGGAACGTCGGGCTGCCGTCATTCAGGAGCGAAAGACCGTGGTTGCAGGCGAAGTTTGCCAGTCTTTGCCTTCTTTCATTTGTCCTTGTGCTTCCCCATGCCATATGGTGCGCATTAAAATCTGCGATTATGACCTTTGTAGCAGGAGACACCGCCAAAATGTTTGTCAATCTCTTCGAATCAAACTATTTGAAGGTGATATATAAACGCTACGAGTGTAAACATGACTTTGCCCGTTTTGAACTGTTAGGCAAACATATTGATTGCCATCGTGAGACGGAATCGGCTGGCGAATATAGGTGAGTTCACGACGAATAAAAACGATTAATTTGCTGCATGCACCAGTTCTCGTGTACATAACAGCTTCATATCGCGATAATCTGACTGGCTTTGATTGCGTTAGGCTCACATATCACAATGATTGGGAACATATTAGTATATATGAACTGACGAGAAGCCTGAAAGGTGCGATTTTAGTACTCTTACATTCCACTGGATGATTGACGCTTCCTTGACTTCTGGGCTTAAGGCATCCAGTACTTTCAGTGGACTTCGAGCAGACGTGGTTCTAAGGCGCGACAAAATCACTCGAATGGCGTCTATGAGGGGACGCAGCATTGAAATAACTTGAGGATCAGCTTTGGGCGTGTCATCAGTGGCAGGAGTAGGCAGGTAGTAGAAGCCATACTCATGAGCATGACTCAGCAAGAATGGCAATGACTCAGCGAGAAAAGATGGACACTCGAAAACACCCTGAAATGAGTTCTGACATGGGTACTAAGTGAAAGAAACACTAAAGGATGATGGTAGACGTCATTAGTCATCACCATAACTCAGAAAAAATAATGACTCACAAAAAGAATTAACAGTCAAAAACTGCTGAAATTAGTTGTGACGTAGGTAATAAGTGGAGGAAACACCAAAGGATGATAGAAGTCACAGTCATGAGCGTGACTAAGCAAAAATGAGAATGACTCAGCGAAAAAAGACCAACACTCAAAAACCACTGCAATGGGCAGCGACGTGGGTACTAAGTGAAAGAAACACAAATGATGATGGCCGAAGTCATAGTCGTGAGTATGACTCAGCAAAATTGACAATTACTCAGCTAAAATGATTAACACTCAATAACCACTGAAATGGTTTCGGACATGGGTACTACGTGAAGAAAACACTAAAGGATGACCGTAGAAGTTATAGACATGAGCATGACTCAGCAAAAATGACAATGACTCAGCCAAGAGATATTAACACTCAAAAGCCACTGAAATGGGTTCGTACCTAAATGATAGGTTATGACATGAATGTCATTACATGCGTGTCATGTAGGTCATGAAACAGCCGTCTACGTCTTGGTTCTCTCATGGTCATTCCGTTCCCTTGGTCGGCTCCCCGCAGTCTGCATCGCATAACATCGATTCCCACAGGGCGTGGGATATGCCGGCTTTTTGACAGTCCTACCACGTAGCGATTTACACAACAAGGAGCAGTATGATGTAATGTAGTATAAAGGTTAGGACCTACACCCGAACTAGAACCACCAGGAAAGTGATACTGCCTCTGTTTTTATGACAATGAAACCGAACACTAAAAAGAAGAATGTGAAAAGGAAATGTGAATGTAAAAAAAAAAAGGAATTCTGGTGTATGTATTGGTAGCCTATAGAAAATAAGGGCAGAATTCAAGAAATTTGAGCGTCCCGAGTGAGCCAAATCGGAACACGGGACATTTACTCAAAAGTGAAAAGTGTCCTGCTAAATTCCGAACGGCTGTCAAGCCTAGATTGCTGGTAGCTTGATTTCGGCGCGCATGGGAGAAAGCTGGAAGTGACCCGTGCCATCTTTCCGCGCTTGGCAAGGCGGGGGAGAGAGAGGTTGATTGGGAAAATGAAAAGGCGGCTATTTTCTGCAACCCCTTAGGGAGCACGAGTCAGCGCCTTGGGGAAGGGGAGGGGGATATAAAGAAGAAAGAAGAGAGAGAAGGTTGGGGACGTTCACACAGCCCTTGGCTGTCAGCAGTAGCCAGCGGGCGCATTCCCAATTAACACGACAGCCTCGTGTACTCCAGAAACGTGACAAATTGCATGAAGGCGGAGCTGTGGTTACCTGTGGGATATAGGAGTTATGATACCGAGACCACAGGAAGTACCAGGTGTCGGAATGACGCGTAGAGAGAATCCCTCTCTTTGGTGAAGGCTGCGCAGAAACAAAGATGCTCGCTGGACAGGCCGGCGATGGAATCAGGCTTTTGTTGTACCTCCGGGATGCCGCCCAGGAACAACCGATCCGGAGGCGCAGCCGGAGAGGCCGCTCCTGTGTTTTGAAGCCGCCATTAGGAAGGGGACGGGGAGACACGCGGGCACTAGGAGAGGGGAGAGAGGGAGGAGGGGCGGCCATAGCTTGCTTGTCGTCTTCTACTTTGATATTGGTTACGCATGGCGCTGCTGAGCTCGGCCGCGCGCGCCCCATCTTGCAGACAATCAGCTGTGGGTGCAAATGGTAGGCAACCCGAGATAGCTGATGGCTTCGTGTGCACTGTGTTCTTGCTTGCTTGTCGTCTTCTACTTTGATATTGGTTACGCATGGCGCTGCTGAGCTCGGCCGCGCGCGCCCCATCTTGCAGACAATCAGCTGTGGGTGCAAATGATAGGCAACTCGAGATAGCTGATGGCTTCGTGTGCACTGTGTTCTCTCGCGTTTAGTTAGCCTTGAACTGAGAGACCGCTGCAAGGCTGATTCGCTCACCGCTGCTGCCGCACTTCATCACGCCAGCTTCCCTATAGCGAGTGTACGCGGTCATCGAGAGAAGTGTGTTCATGTTTGCCTGTGCACGCGTGATACCATGCTTATGACTTATGTTAGTAAGCGAACGTTTACTGCAACTTATATAACCGATACTCACAGGAGACCCTATCATGAGAACCAAATTTACAGAAGAATAAAATTGGGTTGGTGTGCATACGGCAGGCATTCCGAAATCCTGACTGGGAGTTTACCACTGTCGTTGAAAAGAAAAGTGGGCAATCATTGCACTCTACAGGTGCTAACATATGGGGCAGAAACTTGGAGGTTAACAAAGAAGCTTGAGAACAAGTTAAGGAACGCACAGAGAGCGATGGAACGGAAAATTTTAGGCCTAACGTTAAGAGACAGGAAGAAAGCGGTGTGGATCAGAGAACGGGGATAGCCGATGTTCTAGTTGACATTAAGCGGCAAGAAATGGAGCTAGGGCAGGTTGTGTAATGCGCAGGATGAATAACCGGTGGACCATTAGAGTTACAGAATGGATACCAAGAGAAGGGAAGCGCCGTCAAGGACGGCAGAAAACTTTACGGCAGAATTACCCCTGTCTTGCGGCAGCGCAAGACACGGGTAATTGGCGATCACAGGGAGAGGCCTTCGTCCTGCAGTGGACACAAATTTAGGCTGAAGATGATGAAGATGATGCTGATGATATGATCGACAAAGTTATTGTGCCTAATAATTCGCATAGATTGATAAGAATTTGCTATCGCCATCAAATATTGTCCTTTCGAGAGAAACTATGATTTTTTTTATTGAACTACAAGTTGGCAGGCGCATCGGAGGGGCTTTATTTATTTCAGCGCTGACCAGTATTGCAGGCATTTTGTCAACGTACGCCTGCCTATTTAGGTCATGAAAGGTGTGTCAAATTTACATAGGTGAGTTGGGAAAATATCTGGAGGCAGTAATGATGTGCTGAAAGCAACACATTGTGCCATAGTTTCGCCAAG
>NC_051158.1:67599583-67639925 GCF_013339745.2 Dermacentor silvarum | reverse complement strand
CCGAATCTTGCTTTCGTGTTTGTGTGCTTAATGAGCATGGGATGCGCGCCTGTCGTCCGTGCCTTCTATGTTTATGTATCGTGCGACGCACGCAGATTCCTCGAAAAAGCAATGTCTCTGCAGCTTCCATGTGTCCTATGTCAACAAGAATAGCTCTTGTACTCTTGTAAAAAAAAAAATACAAAAACTTGATATGAAATGTGGAATACTCATTTCTTATCTATTGGTTGTTCAATGAACTATCAAAAATAATTATCGTACAATGTTCGTGCCATGGAGCTTGGACCCTTTCTGCACTATCACCAGGGTCGGCCCACTTGTTTTTTGTCAACATCTCGGATATATTTTTTTCTACATCGTAACCATAGACAGTTTTGCTGTAAAAGAAAAAAAAGTGCGCGAGTTGGCGTCATACACATTTTTATGTAATGTGCTTTGACATTAGAAATAACAAAAAAAAAAGCTGTCTACTTTTTTCATTATAAACCTTAAGGTGCATTGTCATTCGAGTTTCTGATGTACTTGTAATGCTAAACAACATTAGACGATGCATTTCTAATGCCTGTCTGATGACACATTAGAAATGCATCAGGTCCTAATCAGAAACTCATTGTTCATTTTCATAAGGGTGATTCAAACTTGCGCCTGCAAATTTCCTAACTTAATCACCCCACCTAATTTACTGCCGTCCTCGACTGCGCTTCCCTTCTCTAGGTATCCATTCTCTAACTCTAATGGTCCAGAGGCTATCTATCCAAAGGATTACATGACCTGCCCAGCTCCATTTCTTGTCTTAATGTCAATTAGAATATCTGCTATCCCTGTTTGCTCTCTTATCCATACTACTCTCTTCCTGCCTCTTAACGTTAGCCCTAACATTTTTCTTTCCATCGCTCTTTGTGCGATACTTAACTTGTTCTCGAGCTACTTTGTTAACCTCCAAGTTTCTGCCCCATAGGTTAGCCCCGGTATAATGCAATGATTGTACACTTTTCTTTCAACGACAGTGGTAAGCTCCCAGTCAGTATTTGGCAATACCTGCTGTATGCACTCCAACACAAGTTCATTCTCCTGTATATTTCCTTCTCATGATCAGGGTATTTCTGAGTAATTGACCTGGGTAAACGTGCTCCTTTACAGACTATAGAGGCTGACTGTCGATGCTAAATTCTCGTTCCCTAGCCAGGCTATTGAACATTATCTTTATCTTCTGTATATTAATATTGAACCGCACTCTTACACCTTCTCGGTTAAGCTCGTCAATCATTTGGTGTAATTCGTCCGCATTGTTGCTAAATAGGACCATGTCATATAACTTCGATAAGGAAACTCTAACCAACACGTTTAATTACGCCGTAGCTTCATTGACATTGTCTAGAGCAAAATCTAGCAGATTTTTTTCTCTGTATGATCGTAATTATTTGCTTTTCCTATCTATGCGATTTGCCTGTTTAGTTGCAAATATTATTTGGCCAATGCTGCCCTTTAGCACTGCAGATTTAGAAAATTTGTACTAAATCCAATTATTTTCTTTCGATACTTGAACAAATGACCTAAAGAGTATCTAAATGATGATACTCTAAGAGGTTACCCCTAAGTTATTTCTAGTTCCTTTTTAAAATTTCGGCCGGCTGTTGACAGGGTCTTCCGGATTGCTCTTTCTAATTGTCAAAGAATGTATTTGGGAAGTTTGTATTGTTAAAAATGAACAGAATAAATAGTCGAAAAGTGCAGGCAAAGGGGCACATTGACCTATAGGGTTGCTATAAAGCCTTTCTAAATTTTTTTCTTGCATTTCGTTTTTTTTGCCGCATGATTAATTTCAGGGCGATCATTGCTTGCCAAGTGTCTCACATGTTCCGCTTTCAACATCACATACCTTCTTGGAAAATAGCGTGGCTGTTTACTACCGTGCTCGAAGTCATTTCTCATATTTTTCTGATTAAAAAAAAGTGAGATATCCCAAGTAATAAACGGTATTGCTAGTATATTTTTTTGTAGTATAGCAGATAACTTTTTTATATTACGTTACTTATTTCCATCTCAAACTAAGATATATTGTGTAGACAATTTTGCATTAGAAATTGTTTACTGAGTGTACAAATATGTTCGCTTTAAATTCCGCAAATAGATTTCTTTTTAATGATTTTTTGTGTAGTAGCACGCACGTTTTCTGTAGATGTGTTTGCCTCAACATGTCCGTTCCGTGTTAGTGTTGTAGAGATGACAACGCTCTTTAGACTGTCTCAAGTTTATTGAGGGCTGCCGAGGCACTGCATTGCGTCCGAGGAGTAATGGAGAAGACGGTGCCTTTGTTACGGTCCCGCCGTACCAGAGGTGGCTTCGTTCTCAGCCGCGTGCCTCGCGTTCTGTCTCAAGCTGGTGGAAATGGAGATGCAACAGGCTAAAGACTCTGTAGCAGCACCCGCAGCACGCAGATCTGTTGTCGACGCCATCCGCTTTTTCCACGCGTTATCACCGAACGCGCGCGCCGTCCATGACTGTGGCCGGTGCCTCTGGCAGCGGCTCGGAAATTTCGGCCAGATCAGAACTGGACACTCGTCGAGCAGCGTCTGAAGTCTTTGCCACCTTCTCGGTTAGCATCGTTTCTGTATAAATAAGTTTCTGTTTGTAGATGTATGCTTACTCATGCTTAAGCAACTTTTTCACGTGCAGCACATGCACGTTCAATCTACAACTGAAAACCCCAGTGCACCCAGCGTGACCGCGCATGTAATAAAACCTTCGAAGGCGCAGTGATGGCCTGCTTCATTTTATTGGAGGGAACAGGGGTAACCTACACAGGTTTGCTTGGATGTGCAGCCACAGGATTTGCTGGAGGGGCAGCAAAACAAAGCGAGCTTATCACTATCCATACTTGGGATTTGCTGTTGCTCTGTCTCAACTTTCATTATAAGATTACGTCAACCAGAATGCTTTTTTTTTTGCTCCCAATCACGCTAGAAACCACAGCACTTTCAACAACCACGACACTTTCAACAACCACGAAGAAAGGTAGGCAAATCCTGTTTTTTACTTCACCATTCCTATTCATATGACCTACTTTCTCATCACATTTTCGAGCAAATTTGAAAGGGAACTCCATATTATTAATGATGTTGAAGTTGGCTAGTTGTTATCAATAATGTTTTAGGTACCAGTGAAAGAGTTACAATTCTGGCTATTGATTATGCATTCACTTCAAACGAGCGAGGACGATTGCATTTGAATAAAGTGCGCAAAATATAAAGAGAATGGAAGTACTCGAGATTCGAAGTGGGATGGTTTCCTTAATGGAAACCAAAACTGGAAGTAATCAGGAACTACGGCATCACATATTACTCACGCTGCAGTTGATCGGGTGTAATAAAAAAGTTGGACATCAGGAGTTCCGATAAAGAATTTCGTGTAAGCATGCATTGCGAATGGTTGCCGTCAAATAATTTAGACCTAATAAAATACGAGCAAATGTGTACCTAAGCAAAAAAGAAGGTATCTTAATTTCCCACAATGCAAATGGCTTCCTGTTGATTATATTTGGCTCCGAAAGATGTGAGGTGCTTAAAGTATAGCCTGCAAACTGCTAAAAAGCCAGCCTAATGAGCTGTGTGAAATAACTGACTCGTAGTCAGTGCGGAACAACTGAAAACGATGAGACTAATGCCGAGGACACCAAGCATGAAACTAAATTGGTCTAATCATTTGTACATGCGCTGAAAAATTCCAATGGCTTTCCATTGGCCTCATATTGTGCGTTGCAACAGCGTTGTGAGACGCATGGTTCCTGCCTAACGGACCTATTAAATAGCAGCAGTGGTCTCGTGTGCTGCCTTGCGCCATATTATCTCCGCATTTTATTAGAACGTTGCCGGAGGACCTCAAGCGCTACGCTAAACCACTTCATCGCTCGTCGGTACAAATGGTAATTCATTGAGTCTCCTAAATCAAAGATTTAGAACTCACACCAGAGAAACTACCTAAGTAAATTGAACTTTTGAGTTTTGTAAAAGCACTGCTTTATTTCCTTGATAGCACCTTTTTTATAATAATGGCGTTTTCAACATATTTAGTGCACAATCGAATTCAAAAAGGAATCCATAGATTTCAGTACTTTTTTTTCAAATAGTCGGCAGAATAATTGCCATTACATGTTGCGCCACGCAATATAAAGAACGAGAAATAATTTTATTTTTAGTTATCGGAAATAAACAACTTATTTGCCAGCCTCCGAACGCATTTAGTTGCACGCGTAACGTATTTAAGACATTTTATATAAAAAGCTAGTGAAGCGAACTGAAAAAAAGTATTTCAAGAGATTACAGACCTGTCCGCCAAATGCCTAGTGCCTGAACTTTAGTCCATTCTGAACGTTGGACGACATGATTTTTGGTGACCTTTACCACTTTCTTTCGTGCTATAAAGAACGACTGATGTAAGGAGTGTCCATACAGCTAGCAGCTCTAAGCGAAGCACCAAACTTGAATAGGTGGTTTACTTTTCTGAAACAAAATACACGCTTTTAATTTGCACAATTTGTTGGGAAACGAACATATGCCCAGACGTTTGTAGCTCATATTCACCTACTTTCATTTTCATGTTCCAAGGTGCTCGGGAAGAGGATGAGAAGAAATACGGTAAGAATATTGCTGTTTCTACACATTATAGTTATACTCTAATGGCGGATAAAGATACGTCACATTTGCTATCGCGCACGTTCTCGCATTTTTATAGCAATCAGATTTCGTTGGTGTTATGGGTTTAATTTAAAAAATGGAGGCGGTGCAATGTATTATGGAGCCCTTGACTACAGTTTCCCTTAGTAGCCAAAAGTTTCTTTCGAACAATGAACCATCATTTTAATCATCATCATCATCAGCTCATTTATTTCCCACTGCAGGACAAAGACCTCTCCAGCGATCTCCGATTAACCTTGTCCTGCACTATCTGATTCCAACTTGCGCCTTGAAATTTTCTTTTTCCATCACGCCATCTAATTTTCTGCCGTCAACATATGAGCTTTCCTTCCCTTGTACCCATTATATTCAACCTAAGCCATCTTTAAACAGTGTACACAATTCGCCATGCACTGGGAGTATTTATTGTGTCTCTATATTTTCCGATGCCCCAGGATATAATAAGTGGCCATGACGCTTGATTGTTGAAAGGGCGTGATTGTTCTCGCTTTTTTAAAGTTAAATACAATAGATTTTTCCAAAACAAATAAATAGCTTGAACAAACTCCCTAAATTACGATGCTGACAAATAGACGACCTTGTGGTGGTCGCTTGACGTCAATATTAATTCTACGGAGAAACAAGAAATAAACCGATGTAGGGGTTTCTCAAAGAAATGGAAAGCGTTAGACTTGCCCTTAGTGTACTCACATCTGTGACTAAATAAATCACTAATGCTCTAATACCACATACTTTCAACTGTTGGCGGAAAAACTGCCGTCACTGGAATCCCAGTTATGGTAACAATATACTTTATGATGTCACCTTAAAATAAAGTGGCACAAGGCAGCAATTATAACAACTTTCAAATAACCTATTAGGGTATGTCTACGATGCGCTGTGCTGACCAATAATCCGGTAACGTTTAGGCACTGATATTGAGCAAAAAAAGCTTTAAAAGGATAAAAGTATGTGCCTACTAGGGAAGTTAAAACAACAGGCAATGAGTTTATCGGGGCGTTTTCGCAAATGCCATCAGGTTTTCTCACTGCCACTGTTCTTCAATTAATTGTCTTGATGTGGAAAGAAAATAAATATGTAACATCACCAGTAGGATGTAGTTGTAAATTAAAACATTTTGCTGACGTTTCAGGATATTACAAAGATCGAAATGGCTGCGTCCACAAAGTTCTACAGTCATATCAGTTGATGGTAAGGAATAACACTTGAATAATATTTTATTATTCTTTGTTGAGCTCATTATTTTTCATAAGAGCACCAACTTTTGAACTGCATAAGCCTATATTTTATTTTTCAGTACGATGCTGACTGCACATACTACTGCCCATACTATCCTTTCCGATACAAAGTTCCTAATAGGACGCCGTGCTTGATGGTATGGTTCATTGAGCATGTATTATTCATAAAAATTTTGTTTGTGTTGTTGCGTTTATAAAGTAACGTATTTGCACGACTCCAGCGCGCATTCTTACTGAATAAAAAGTGCGTTCAAATTTACATGCACAATACAATTTTAACGAATTTTAGTAGAAATCCAAAGCAAAACCGATTCTATTTTAAAAATAAAGCTCATAGGAGGGCGTTGTTTATTTAGGCCTTGGTTTGCGGCTGCCATTTTCCAGTTTGCTATACGCCTCTCATAGCATTTCTGCTTAACCGCTTTTAACAGCGGAACTGTTTAAGCCGGACGTAATGTGTCTACTGAATTCACAAAATGTGGGCCGATCCTGGCGGTATTGCACAAAGGGTCCAAGCGCAATGACACTTACCCCTGTGAACTAGCGAAGCTGAGCCTGGTTAAGTCTAGATAAGTATGGTTGGGACTACTTAAGCATAGCATTATAAATAATAATAGTCAATGATCGATAACCATTTGATAGCCAATCAATAACTAATCCGGAAAATTCCGAAAAATGTTCGGGAAGACATAGTAGTGGTTAGCCTTGCCCAAACACATGGCCACTACCTTGCGTTAGCTAATCGATAGCAAATCAATAGCTAATCACTACTCGATGTATAATCAATAAATTAAAGAAAATTCTGGAGATGA
The DNA here is from genome assembly GCF_013339745.2 of Dermacentor silvarum. Classification (NCBI taxonomy): domain Eukaryota; kingdom Metazoa; phylum Arthropoda; class Arachnida; order Ixodida; family Ixodidae; genus Dermacentor; species Dermacentor silvarum. The sequence goes on along the minus strand of NC_051158.1, from coordinate 67,633,181 downwards.
CAAGTTCACGAAACGACCATGAAAGCACCAAGGGTAGGCGGCTGTTTCATGACCTACATGATACGTATGTCATGACATTCATGTCATGAGTCCCCAGGAGTCCCTTTGGCTATGCCTAAGAGACCTTAAGGCGAAAGCCTTAGTCATGCTCTTGATTATGACTTTGACCCTTAATCTTTTAGCCTTTATCTTCACTTAGTACATCCGAACCCATTCGATTGGTTTTTGAATGTTAATCTTTTTTTGCTGAGTCATTGTCATTTTTTCTGAGTCATGGTCATGACTATGACTTCTGCCATCACCTGTTAGTGTTTCCTTCACTTAGTGCCCACGTCCAAATCCATTCCAGTGGTTTTTGAGCGTTATATTTTTTCGCTGAGTCATTGTCGTTTTCAGTGAGTCATGCTCATGACTATGACTTATATCATCATCCTTTAGAGTTTCATTCTCTTATTACCCACGTCAGTACCCATTTTAGTGGCTTTTGGGTGTTACTTTTTCGCTGAGTCATTGCCATTTTTGATGAGTCATGCTAATGCCTATGACTCCTACCATCATCCTTAAGTGTTTCCTTCACTTAGTACGCATGTCCGAACCCATATCAGTGGTTTTTGAATCACCTCTTTTTGATGGGTCATTGTCATGACCTACATGACACGCATATCATGAAATTGATACAATGACCTATCATTTATGTTTGTCATACACTCTTGTCTTACAATTGTCAATTTTGGTACCTACCAAGGTAATGAAACAACCATGAGAGCAAGAGACGTAGGCGGCTAGATAGATAGATACTGTCAAAGTGGCAAATGTTCTCCAAGAAATTCTTTGCACTTAAAAGACGTTTGCATTACGAGGTTTCCTTCAAGTATAGAGTGATCCTTCTAGCAGAAGAAAAGGCTAACCAGGCAGCGTCGCGTGCGCTGGGCGTTCCCGAGACATGCGTCCTCGACAGTGAAAAGGAGGTGTCATCGGACTCCGATAATGACAAGCCGCTAAGGTGTTCCACAAAAATTGGTTCAACACGGTATGCGTTGGCTCAGGTTTCATTAGATGTGTATGGTAGAATCCCCAACAAGTTATTTTTAGATACTTGGGTGGCAATATATCTTCACGTTACAATCGGGGGTGTGGTAGAATTGTGGTAGACCACTAATTGAGGTCTGGGTACTGGCTTCGAACGTTAAGTTTCTCCTCCCTGTATTGGCTGGAAGAATAATATTCAGAAACAAGTTTGATGAGATAATTCCGGAATCAGTTGTGTTACATAACTTATTGATTACGTTTGCCATTCGTTGTACCTTCATTGTGGAGCTAGCAAAAGAAAACTAACGTCCGCAGCTGATATCTTTGTCGTCTTGTCCCAAGTTCTTTCATCGAGATTACAAATATATATTTGGTCAGAAGTGAAAGGGGACGTGTAACTTCCAATGGTTATAGATTGTGGGCAGCTATAAAATTACAATGAAAAAGGCATAAATTGGCGGAAAACTAGCGGTCTGGCAGAGCCAATGCTGTTTTTAACTGCAAATGCATAATGACACAGATTTTATACATGCTGTTTTTAACTGTCAACTAAAACAAAGTTAGCTGCACTTTACTTTTTTGCATGCCTGTTACAGAATAGGTATGGTTCCTTACAAAGTTGTCGATATTTGGTTTTAATATTCGTGCACAGAATAGGAATGCTTCGTTAGCATTTTCAAAAACTGCATAACTTTTACTTGAAGCAAAGTGAGATCAAATTTGAGATAAAATCTCAGACTAGACGGTGCAAAAATTGGGCTTGAGAGACTTAAGGCCTATAATAGTATATTTTAGTACACCAAACCTCTGTCAACGATCACAGTTATATCGCAACAAATTTATATACTCAATTGCAGCAACAATCGCAACAGACATACACATGGTTACCTTAGATATGTTTGAATACATAAAACCAGCGGAACGAAAGAAAAAAAAACACTCTGGCACGGTGAAAAAAAAATCAAGAAGTTCCATGAAAACATTTACGCAAACTGAAGGTCTACTGGGCATCACAAATTATTGATTACATTCTTACATTCTTATTGATTACATTGCAATATCCAATAAAGGATATATTACTGTTGTTGGCATTGCTTTTACTTAAAATTATTGGTAGGATGAACTGAAAATTTTGGTTAGCACAGTTAGAACTGGTTCGAGTAAACTGCATTAGCAATATCTACCCTATCGAAGTGAATCCTGATGCGGCGGCGGAGTGCAACTAACGGTCTCATTTTGAAGAGCGTTTAATTTTAGTATATCGGATATAGTTTCTTCAGGTTGCGTAAACATTACAAACAGAAATAGGTTCAGAAATAACAGAAATCCCAAAAGAAATCTTTGCTGACAACTGGGCGTATAATTCCCAAGACTGCAGAGGGTCTTTTGAAATAAACTTAACGTACTACCTTCCTCCGCTCTTGATGCAAAGTTATGGGGGAATATTTCATTTGCAAAGCGAAACGAAGCATATCTGAAGAAAATGACCGAGCTCAACGAACATGTACACGTATCTCAGCTGTAAAAAGTAAGAAAAGAGAGCAGATCGTCCTTGTTACAGCCAACACTTAGTTAGTGTGTCGACATTATTGAATTGAGGTCACGCACTCTTGTTTGACACAAAGCACTGAAATCTAGTCGCAGGAACTGTTTTGGGAGAAAGTGCGTTGATACGAAGCAAATTGTTATCTCGAGGATAGGATAGGAATAAACTTTATATGTCCAACGGTTATGGCTTTGGTGCCCGGTTATGTCGAGCTTCTATCATTTTCGCTAAAGAGTTAATTTACACTGCCTCAGGTGATGTTCCAGATGAACGAGCTCAAGGAATGTTTCAGAAGTTGAGTGAAGTTTGGCGCTTTTCGCGAAATACGCATCATCACACAACGAAAAAACGGGTACTCATTGCGTGCGTTACTTGCTTCTCTACGTGTGCTTGAATGATTACGTTTTACTGAGCGGTCATACAAATGTGCTAACGTAATCGAGGATACCAAAAGGTTTGAAGCGTTGCAGTATGCCAGGAACAATTTTCAAAAATGTTTTAAGAAAATTTAGTGCGCTTTCGCAAAAATTAGGTTTGCGCGATGCGGAATGCAATTATGTAGATCTGGTATTACAGTGAATTTACCATTGTTGTCATAAAGCTTTTTACGGAGAGAAGGTGTCGTAAATTTCAAACGTTTACGGATGTGCTGATCCACCATGTCACAAAATATTCTTCTTACTTCACAGCTACTGGAGAACAGACTTCAAGAACGTCAATACGCTAGTTCAAAAGTATGTCGCAAGGGATATTGCGTATATGGTACCTGCGTACCTACCGGTTACGTACAAAGGTGCACGGTACCACAAAATGGCCCTAGGGTCTCGCGGCTTCCCCCGAAGAACAATTACGAATAAATTGTTCCTGATGTGTTGCATTTTGTTCAATTCTTTTTAAGCTATATTTCTTAGCGCCATGGCTAACAGAAAAATGATCTTTTATTCTCTTTAGTAATATTCTACAGGACGTACTATTTATTGGACAAAACACAATGTTACTGTAAATATTTTATTTTGTATTGTTGTGATGAGGTAAATAATTGAGGAGATGTGTATGCGTTTATAGCGGTGCGCACATTGGCATCGGTTGGAAGGTGATCAATACAAAAGGAGAGAGCAGCATTTTGGCGACCATCTTATTGATTTTAGCACTATCATGCTCGCCGCAGACCATTTGAGAGGATAAGGGATTGATGGGCGAATCATCATCATCATGCTGAAATACTAGTGCCGCGATCACGCCGCGAACAGAAATTGATTCATGGCCTCACTGCCTAAAGCTAGTGCGCCGCCTTCATCAATTACACTGCATTGTGGTTTCAGTATCGCTCTCTAGATGGCCTGCGGCAGGCGCCGACGAAAGCACGGAACGCAGCCGGAGACGTTTCTTGACTGTGGTCCCACACCCGTGTGCCTGCAGTAGGTTGTCCTGAAGGCACATTGAGAACAAGCGATATTGTGATTGAAAGACATGCCCACTACAACAGTTTTCCCGTATATTCGTGCCACTTGACCACGGACCCGTGGTGCGAAATGCTAAGCGGCGAATAGCGTTGCTGCTGTGAGCAACGTACTTGTCTTTTGAGTATGCTGTTTAAAGTGCAGCTTTGTTTCTCTTTTCCTTCGTCCTTCCCGCTCCTGCTCACTTGCCGAATAGTTTATATACAGCACGGCGCTTCTCTACCTGTAATCATTCTTCGATTTGCAGGCCGCCGTGGTCTTTCTATCGTACTCATGACGTAGTCATTTCGATGTCATTTCATTGCTGTCATGTCTTTGTCATGACGCCGCCGTCTTCATGCAATTATCGCATCATTGTCGCATCGTCGTCCACCTACTGTCATTGTCATTCATAGTCGTCATGCCGTCATCGTCAAGTCGTCTTTGTTATGCGGCCATCACTGCGTCGTCATATTATCGTCATCTCGCCGCCATTTTTGAGCCGTCGTTGTCATGCGTTATTGTATTTCTATCGTTGTAATGTCTTTGTTCTTATACAGTCGTCACCCGCCGTGGTTGCTTGGCGGCTATGGTGCTGGGCTGGTAAGCCAGAGGTCGCGAGATCAAATCCTGGCCACGGCGGCAGCATTTCGATGGGGGTGAAATGCGAAAGCAGTCGTGTACGTAGATTTAGGCACGCGTTAAAGAACCCCAGGTGGTCCAAATTATTCCGGAGTACCCCGCTACGGCGTTCCTCACAATCACATCGTGCTTTTGGCAGGTAAAGCCCTATCATTTCGTTGTTACACAGCCGCCTTCATACCATCGGCGTCATTACATCGTCATCATTTTGTCGTAGCAATGCCACTGTGGTTACGTCATTGTCGTTATGCCTTGGTCATTACGCCGTCGTTCTGATCAGTAGTCGTCATTCTACGTTTGTCGACTCATTCTCGCCATACAACTTTTCCGTCCTCTTATCGCCACGCTGTCGTCATCATGCCTTCATTATCGAATCGTCGTCGTCATTACGTCATTTTCATGCGATTGTAATCATTTCTTGGCAGTCATTTATTGTAGTGGTTGGTGTGTTGTTATACAGCTGTCTTCATGTCGTTGAATTTCTTTAATCATAGTCATCCCTGTAGCGTCATGCAAGGCCCGCGCATGATCGAGAACAAAAGTATATATTGAACACGGCGTTTACCCGTGAAAATATGCCCAACTGGTTAGTGTGGTCTTTACATGGAAACGATCGCTAAACAGGAACAGCGTTCTTCACAAACAGTAAGGAAAGGTTCCCTTAAACCGACTCCCAGATGGCATGGGAGCCGCAGATGCTTTTATATCTCACGCTGCCCTAAAATATTTAATATTCCCAAGCATATCAGCAAATTTGTGGTAAACCAATGCTTTTGTACCGTTTACTAAAATGTTGTCACTTCATTTTTCCTACCTATCCACTTCTACACCCACTCGACGCTCCCCGATAAATGCGTGCTGTGGTGGTCTTCGTCTACATTTTTTCCCTTTGCTCTTTCGCTTCTGTTGCTGACTTAACTTCTCTGTCGCAGACTTCAATTCTGAGGCACTGACATAACTTCTTCTATCATCTCCTTCAAGTCTGGTAACATAGAAAGTTTGGCGAGTTGGTGAATAATCATACCGTATTGGTGAAGCAGCGCACTGAAAAGGACAAAGTGGAGAGACACAGGTCTATTTAAGAACCTGCCAAATCGCACGCACCCATTCTTAGGTATTGACCAAGAATGCTAACATGCCCACTGGGGTCCACCTTGTTGCACTTACCCACTAGCTCAAGTCGGCTATTCAGGCAGATAGATACCAAGCAGTACATACCCAATGCACCAAGCTGTTGTCTTTAAAGGTACATACTAAGCTGCACATATCGTGGGCGGAGCCACCGATTTGACCTGATGGAGCCTTCGGCTCCCCCGGGCCAAAGTTTCGCAACACCAAATAAAGTTCTCACATTCATCCAGTGGCACATACCTAGCGGTCAATTTCGTATACTGGGCAAGGCAGCCGCCACCCCTCAACAGCCAGCAGGTAGCAGCCGTGAAGAGGAGGGGAGAGGTAGGCTAAGGAAACTTGACCCCAATAAATAGATCAAACACGCACCGTATTGCTGAAAGTTTTGTTCTTTTACCTTTGCTAAATGAATCGCCAGTTGGGCTTTCCGCTTTACGGAGAACATATACTTTGAACATGATAAATGCTAGAACAAAATATAAAATAAATAAATACAGAAGTCATTTACCAGTATACGTCCAAGTCTGTGGCAATATAAGTGAACTGATAGTATTCAAATTAAGACGCTGGTGTTCAAGCCACACCAAACGTTGCCTTTACCACAACAGCAGTTACAGACGAATGTCAGCCATATTCACCAACATTTACCTCATCGTCGGGAAAAATGAGACATTTGTTTCGTCCGACCTTTTACAAGCGCTACGCTGACTGCAGTCATGTTGCTATTAGCAAATGACAAAGCAAACTTCCCTTCAAGATATATGCACCCTCCGTACTTCTCGTATAAATCCTATCTCCACCAGATTTTATACCCACAAAGTGGTACCTGTTTGTGTTTCGGGAATGCTGAACAAGTGACGTCATTTTAAAGCATATAAAGCATTTGAACCTTCTCCTCCGCGCTGCCCCACCATGTTTAGCTCCGCTTTTTGGTCGTTTAGAACGGTTTACATTGTTTGCATGATTGATGGTCGAGGGCACGAAAAGTCGACGTATCAACATTATTCGTAACTACGAGCAACCTTCAGGAGATATGGGTGAATTCTAACTTTTCGGCGCACAATTTCTCCCAAACGACAACATTTCGCCGGAAAGATGCGCCCAAACCACGCCTGTTGCATCATCGTCCATCGCTCAATCGAGTGAAATTGTAGCTTTAAAAACATATTTCTGTAACAGCACAATGGTATTTCTTCCAGTGAAGATGAAGTGACAAGGAATCTAACAAGACAATTGTTTCTTTATTAAGGAAGATGATTCAGTTTCATCTGTGATGAAAGAGGCTCATGCGTGAGGAGCTCAAAATGCCTTGCAACTTTCCAGCGTTTATCGTGTTTTTAGTACGTAAAACTTCATACTTTTAGTTTTTAGCCTGAAGAATAGATATCGCTGTCAGACGAGTGAGTCGAAAGCAGACACTGTGTCAAATGCCTTACGGTCCCCCCAGTAATTTGAAAGACATAATGGGAAGCGATTGTTGCATCAGTTCTTTTAGAAAACTGTCAGCTCTTCCACTGGGGTGGAGATGGCAGCGAAGCTGTACTATGGTGGGAATTATGTATTTCCAATTATGACTATTAAGATGTGATGGTGTAATTGGTTATTTGAACTATTAAAGAATGAGAAATATATTTGATCCGGTGGTTTTCATTTATTTAGTGACCACAGGAACCATGGCCGTATGTTCACTACGGTACACTGCCATAGGGTGTACGGCCAAATGTTGGCACGTTCTTCATAAACACGTCACCACCTCCACGCGTGTTCGTTGCGAACGCGGGCAAAACGCCGCTGCCGTCGACAACAGTTGTGCGCGTTGTTTCTGTGACCGCACACAACCGCTGTTAAAACGCTGGCTACGTGACGGAACGGCTCACCGCCGTTGTCGACACTGTTAGGGGAGAGGCAGGCGAGAGCTCAGAGAGAGCCGGCGGCAGAGGCTGGCAGGGCTTCGCGCATGCGCCGCAGTGGAAGAGCGGGCACGCACACGCACAGTCTAGGGTGCCTTGATGCCCTCCTCGCCCACCGCTCCCCTTCCACTTGGAAGTAGCGTTTGCTCCCCGTGAAAGCGCACTTCCCTCGCCCTCGCGCGCTCTCACTCGCACATACAGCATACGGCCAATGAGAGTTTTTTTTCTATTGCCGGATGCGACCATCGAATAGTGAGCCCTTAACAGCTTCCCTGTAAAAATAAAAATAAACATAGACACTTTATCAATAGACCTCACCCGTTGTGTACGCTAACACAGCGCACATGAAGCAACTAGCCGAAGCCAACTGCAGGTCCATTTTTTGCGCAAGGCGGCGGTAATTTCCAACATGGCGCTCAAGCCTCCTGTGCAGCCAGCTGCACGGACGCCATGCGCAGCCATAGCAGGGCGATGCGTGCGTGCGCGCACTCTCCTGCCCACCAATGCAACCCCCTTTCCCAAGCGCGCGCTCGTTATTACGGCACGGCTGCTCACCTGCCCCCCACACCTCGCCCAGCGCGTCATGGATCACAGACGGAATTTTGACAGTGGGCGCTTGATAAGACGGCTCGCATTAAGTGACTACCATTCTCTCCTCAACCCTCTCACGCTTTCCCTCGCATCTTCAGAATACTCCACATGGGGCGTGGCAGGACTTAAAAATTAAAAACAATTAAAAAGGAAATTAAAAACAATTTGAGCACTTTCGCACACAGAACATCGGTGACAGCGCCCATTTTCCCAGAGTCTTCCTATAATTGCTTATGCAATAAAGTAGCAACATGCCCACAATAATTCGCTTCCAGCCAACGACTATGTATCACAGTGATACGACCATTTATCTCTACTCCAGAACCACTACTCTAGAACCACTTTTTTTTTCTCTTTCCAGTAGAATAAAATATTCAAACACAAACAGCACAAATAATGCCTTTTGTAACACAGCATACTAGTAAATTAGACTAGTATATGCATGGATCTAGAAAGGCAATAAAATCTGACTTCTATTATTGCCTGAATACACGAATGCGTACACTGCAGCAGTCATTCAAAATGTAGACCAATTCCACCTCTGAATTTTACCATGCCTAATACATATCCTGCCCCACCAGATGACATTAAAAGAGAAGAGTATAAACATGTTTAATACATATTACAGAAATTTTTGAACTAAAGAAAACGAATCGCCTGTGGTATGATTCCATGTCTGCAGTTTTCTAGGCAGAATGCACTCAAAGAACAAAGGTGCTAGGTAAACGCTATGACCAAAGGAGACCCAACTAAATTCATTATAAAATAAGCATGACTAGTTCGCTTTCGCCGTTATATATATATATATATATATATATATATATATATATATATATATATATATACAGGGTGTTTCATTTTAGCTGCACCAAATTTTTAAAAATTGCCTGTGGCAGATAGCACAATTATAATCCTTGATCTAAACTACTCGATGAGGCGGCCATTACTTCCACCAGAAATCAAAACGCCTAATTGAGTAATTAGCATAATTACGCTAGTTAACTTTTTAATTAATGATTTTACGGCACATCTTTCAATCTACGAATTATAGCCGCTGAGGTTGCAAGGCGTATCCGCTTGGAACGAATTCTCAGCACTGAACCAGTTTCGAGATAATTTTTAACGTGTCCGACGAAATGTATGGGCGTTCCAGTTAACTTTTTGGGGAAAACGCTGTTTTATGCACTGAGGCACAAAGTGGAACGCCCATGCATTTCGTTGCCTCAGGTTGCCTCTCTAGTGTCACCCTTGCTGCAGCCACCACAGCACCACAGTAGTCACCTGCAGTGCAAGGGTCCCTGAATCCTATCTCTGCGCCACCACCATCTTTTCACTCTTACAACGCGTGGAGCCAACCTAGACGTGTTTGCTACTATAGCGGCATCCGTGGCCACATTTCAAAGTTTTGCCGACGCCGTCTGCAAGATCAAAAACATGGCTATGACGGTTTTGAAACTGATGAGTTTTCTTGCCCTGTACCAAAACTTCGGCGTTCGTACTACAATTTTTATCCTCGACGTTCCCCATCTCCGCTGGAATTCAACGCTGCCGGTTCATTGCGCTTTCCGTGTCGTCACTCTCCATCACCGATGCGGCACTCCTCTTCCCCTCCTCGACCAGCTGCTTCGTCCTTCGATCACACCCCAGAAAACTAAAAAGTGCAGCTTCAGGAGGGAAAGCTGCGTTCGTTGGACAACTTGAAATTCCTCCGTAACGCCCGTCAAATGCACTTTTGGTGTTTCTTGAAGGTTTGCGTACTGAAGCCTTGGTTGACACGGGTGCATCGCTTTCCGCTCTTAGTACTGACTTGTGCTCTCGCTTGCGAAAAGTGAAGACTCCATATTGTTACGCGAAGGACGAGTCAGTAAGACTACCAACTATTTACAGGTCGTATTTACAACAGTGGTTGCAGCGCTGACCGGTTAGATTCACAGCGCGAGCCCAGCTCCTTCTTCCTCTTCTTTTCTCGATTGATGGCGCCCGCGCGCCTCGTTCAAACAACTAAATACCACACGCGTGTAGCATAATCCCCCGGCGGCAGAAGCGACGTCCCGGAGCGTCTAAATGTCATCACTGGGAGGGTGATACTGCTTCAGTCGTGTAACGTGCACGATATCACTAGACTGGGAAGCAGGTGGGGCGTCAGGGGCGATCTCGTAGGTGACGGCAGTCACGGAATGAAGAACTCGGTAGGGGCCTGTGTAACGAGACAGCAGTTTTTCTGACAGGCCGACCTGACGCGACGGAGACCATAGAAACACCAAAGAACCAGGCGGAAAGTGCATGTCGCGGTGTCGCTGGTCGTACAAACGCCTTTGACTCTCTTGGCAGTGCAGAAGGCGGTCACGGGCAATTTCCCTTGCGTGGGCAGCGCGGGCGACGGCATCAAGTGCATATTCACTGGTGGGTGCTTCGTGAACAGGGAGGGTTGTGTCGAGGGGCAGTGCTGGTTCTCGGTCGAACAGAAGGAACAAAAGGAGCTCCGTGGCGAGGACGGGGAACGTTCCGCCTCCACCAGAATGTTACGCGAAAGACGAGTCAGTAAGACTACCAACTATTTACAGGTTGTATTTACAACAGTGGTTGCAGCGCTGACCGGTTAGATTCACAGCGCGAGCCCAGCTCCTTCTTTCTTTTCTTTTCTCGATGAATGACGCCCGCGCGCCTCGTTCAAACAACCTAATACCACATGCGTGTACCAATATAATGGCCCTCCCCTACGTTCTGCTAATGCAGTTCTTATTTAGCCCTCTGGTGGTTGCACTGCACGTGTTCTCAGTGATGGCATCCTTCACCATATTGAGTTTGCCGTGCTATCTTCGTGTACCTACGCAATCATTTTGGGATGGGACTTCCTGTCCTCAGCATCAGCTTTAATATCTTGCCGTCAGCGAACTATTCAATAGACGGACACTGAATAGACGGACGCTGTTGATGCTCTGAGCCTGCACTTCGACGTGTGTACCGACTGTTTCATTCCTCGGACAGTGAGCATATTCTAACACTGACTTCCGACAAAATTGCAAATGGTGATGTGTTCCTTGCATCCAAGCGGTCGCTGCAAATCTGGTGGGCTTAGCATTGCTCCTAGCCTGGTGCGTTTTCAGGAGGGTAGAGCGTTGATCGCTGTTTGTATTCCTACATCTTCGCCAGTTGTGCTCTCCCAGGGCAACGCTGTGACTTGCTTTACTGACACCGAACCTCTTTCGCTAGTACCCCTTCACGCCAAATCATCAACTTTGTCCACAACTGACGATCATGCTGCGACCGCTGCTTTAACGGCCGCGATAAATCCTGATGGTACTGCTGCGCAGAAAGAAGACCTTATGGCCCTACTGCAAAAACAGAGTGCTTTATTTGACATTTACTCGAAGCGTCTAGTGTCAGCGGTGGAAACGACCGACGTCGCCCCTTGCTGGCCTTTTACAGCCTATTCCATGTCCCGAGACACATTTTGCCATCGTTTGCATAGACCTAGTCGGACTTCTGCCCATAACACTAGCAGGTTATCGATGGATCGTAACAGCTGTGGACCACCGCACGTGGTACGCACAGACCGCACCTCTACGCTCTAGTTTGACTTCAGACGTTGCCGACTTCTTTCTGGATGCCATTGTGCGGCGTCATGGGGCACCTTGTGTGCTGTGGAGTGATCGCGGCAAGACTTTCATGTCAACAATGATCGAAGAAGTACTCAGAGCTTGTGGAACAGTTCATAAGACGACATCCGCATACCACCCTCAAACAAATGGCGTAACAGAGCGATTTCATCGCACACTAACCGATATGATATCAATGTAGATCATGCCAAGCCACAACTGGGATAAACTTTTACCTTTTGTGACATTTCCTCACAACGCTGTTATCCAAGAAACTACAGGGTACTTACCTTTCTACCTCGTTTACGGCCGTTCGCCGACGTTCACCATGGACGCCGCTTTCTTAAGTGCCCCAACTAACACCTCGGCCAGTATACCCGAACAGTTCGTCTCGCTACTTGACGAATGTCATGGCCGTGCTCGCTTCAACGCAGAAGTCAGTCAACTAGAGCGCATGCAACGTTACATCTCTCGTCGAGACGTCTCCTTTCGTGCTGGAAATGAAGTTCTTCTTTGGACGCCCAGTCGTACACCCGGTTTGTGTAAAAAGTTTCAATCGCGCTTTCTTGGCGCCTACATTATTAATGAACAAACATCCCGATTGAACTATCGTGTTACTCTTGTTGAGGTTTCTTCAGACCATCGTTATCATGGTTCGGAGATCGTTCACGGTTCACGTCTCGAACGATTCGTTCGGCGCTTCCATCTTGGCGAAGTCGCGGTCTGGCTTGCCACTTGCGCGCGCGGGGAAATTACTGTGAGCATTTTTCAGACGCTTCATATTCTCATCTGTACATACTCATCATAAACATTTTGGGCCTGGTGGTTGGGCTCTCGCTTGGGAGAATAAGACGTGTCTGACGGCCTAAACCTTGTCTCACAATATATATATATATATATATATATATATATATATATATGTGTGTGTGTATATATATGATGAACATATATGATGAAGTTAGGTACTTTGCAGGCGCAAGTTGCAATAGGCTGGCACAAGACAGGGGTAATTGGAGATCGCAGGGAGAGGCCTTCGTCCTGCAGTGGACATACAATAGGCTGATGATGATATATATATTTATATATATATATATATATATATATACATATACATAAAAATGTACTTAGCAGTTATTTCAACTATAAGCTCAACACGAGCACCTTCAAAACCGTTAAGCGCCCACGAAACAGTACTTTTGATCTTCGTCACGCTGGTATGCACATTTCAAATTGTGTTTCACACGTTTTCAAGGAATCTTGAAGCATTATATTTGTGAAAATGTGGCAGTGGTGTGCTAGGCGAGAAATGGTTGATTTGGTACATTGCTTCTACAATTATAATCTAGTCACATTCAACACCGAATGTTAGGTGTAAAGGTCAATGGCTAATAAGTATATTTACAAGTTTTTGGGCCTGGAACATTAATAATATACTTTGCAAAGTTCTAAAGATAAATCATCATGGTTATGAAGGAAGGGAAGGTTCGATTAAAGGTGTAGCCTACGTCATCTCCTTTTTTTCGTTTTAATGTCGCTACGAAACGCTGCCAAAAAAGATTTACCCTAGAACGCGTGGATGTCAGATATAAAGCCACATATCACGTAGGCACGTAGTGAAATAACGGATCACATTTTCTTCGTGCGTCATAAGGAGCTGAAGGAACACATCTTGTGCCACTCTCACGGTGCCGCAGAGCATATAGCTTGAGAAATATCAGCGGACGTCACTTTCACGATTGATCAAAGCACATTGTGGGAGAGAGGGCAGCGTACGTCACGGTGTGAACAATATTCTTAGTTAATAAATGTCATATGACATACGACTTGTGGAACTTTAGATGTGACGAAAGCTAGAGCTACTGCACTCATTGGCTCAAAACTTTCAAAACGGGTTGACTTTCAAACACCGTGCTCATCTCGGATTTGACTGGAGCCCATGTCCAAGCTTGTTTATTACTTATTGTTCATTATTTTAAATCAAGCAAAACAAAATTTCAAAGAAAAGCTTGAACCCTTCTCTAAACATTTAAGATTTGGTGGAGTAGAAGCGAGAAGAGAGGGGCAGATATGGAGAGCTTTCATTTTTTCACTCTGGTTCTAACAGGTACGTTGCTGCTGGAATTATTCATAGTCACGGTGTGAAGTATTCCGGTGCCGCTATACAGACGCCCTCTGTCTATGGCCATATCGGACTTAATATGAATTAGAAGAAAACGAGCGGAGTTTTCTATACTTCATATAACCATTTTGGCATCAGAATGGGTATAGCGGAACTATACAACGCTGGTTTTAAAGCACAATATCTGCTGCCTCCGCTATATATGTATCTACACACACACACACACACACACACACACACACACACACACACACACACACACACACACACACACACACACACACACACACACACACACACACACATATATATATATATATATATATATATATATCCATTAACCTTAAACCCAATAAACATATGCTGTAAGTCAGCGGCCACTATGTAACACAACCATGCATACTTGCAAGCAGTAGTGTACGGTAAACAAACAGCTGGTTGTATTTGTCTCATTACCAAGTGTATTATAACTATTCTTACGAAAGTATATTTTCTCCTTTTTTTCATCGAGACGTGCAACGGGGGATCATTGAATACGGTAGTGGGTTCAATTTGCGTCCGCGGCGGTCTGGCTTTGATGGGTTGGGATGCAAACCTCTAACACAGGTGTATTCTTGCAATAAGCTATCATGGGCTGCGATCGCGCAAACAGCTCGCTTTCCGCACGTTCGGTTTCACTGCTACGTCACAAAGTGAGAAATCTGCGGCACCGCCCCGCTGTCTTTGACGGCCGCTGACGCAATCACAATTCCGATCAATCGAGACAGGGCAAGCGAAGGAACGGAAAAGCGAGCTATTTGCGCGATCGCACCCATGATTATCTATTTGTGTCTTTCAGACATTAAGCATATAAATCTATGGTTTGATAAATTATGCCCTATATTGCAGCAGGTGGTCTACGTACTGGTTATACGCAAGTTTTATTTGCTCTTGGCACATACAAAATATTTAAGTAAATCACCATTTTAAAGCAGCATTAGTTCTACATTTATCAAGGTGAAAATGGCTAGAAATAGGCACATGCTTGTGATTTTGTGCATTTTCAGTGCCAAATACTCAGTGTTGAGTATTTGAGAAGTAAATTTGACGAGGTGCCTATTGCCTAGAATTTCCCTTGGCGGGTCGATGTGAAATTTGTTTCCTCTAAAAAGACTTGCTTTCAAGAGTGACCCCAAAACAAGAGGATTGTGGCTGGTGCTTTTGATTCACTGCTTATTTTCTTGTCAGTTTCAAAAATGTCTGTTATGCTAAAATGCAAACACGTAACTTCAGTTCTTATCATCAGCTTTCCAGCCAGTGTAGCTGTATAGACTATATTATTTTGCAAGCATACATATTTACGCGGTCACAACAAAATCAGTTCGCTAGCATATGGTTCTGGCAGCTATTCCTGTTTGAGAAAAGAGATTTTGTTTTATTATGCATTATTTCTGCACTAAGTTCATTTTGAAATTGAGGTAACAACTTAAGAAACCAAAATATTGTAGTTCAGCTTCCCTCTGTACTTCAAGAGGCTGAGAAACAGTGCTAGCTAAAGCCCTATCTATCCTTGTAAACGCATGCCAGGAAATGATTCTGCCGCATGACCACGGCCAATTGACCGTCGTGGAAAACCTTTAATGAGCAGGCGTTTACTCGCTAAATGTACGCGAGCCTAAAGTGCCTCGTTGGCAGCTTTCGTTGACGAAGGACCCGTAAATATTATGCTATCAGTTTTTCTAAAGATCATACACAGTTACGAGAGTCGGACGGGGAGGCACCGCATGTCAATCATCCTGCAGCCGTAGTTCGCAGGCACTTACTGCTTATTAGTTTTTAATTGCGCCCGTTGTATGAGGCTCTGTTGCTTTGCGCGGTGCAAGATTGCTTTTAGTTCGTCACCCTCTCCCTTGTTGCGTTTTTCTTGTATTTTATTTTTAGGGAGAGGAACTGTGGGGGCGTAGACGAGGCTTAATGCTTTAATAGCTGGCGGACCACACCCACGGCAATCATCCTACAGGATTGGTGATCGGTGGGCCGGCAGACCACTCTGCACCCTAGGTGGCGATTGGGGTGCAAATGTTTGAGGCGGGGCACCGCTGGATATCAAACGTGGCCACGTTGCCCCGATCAAGCGTTCTGTACTCATCTTGCGGTGCTATGCACCATCGGCTCGGCCGATCGAGGGTCGCGCTATGAGTGCCAGTTTACACTTGCATTTCTATGTATATATCTTGCAATAGCTCGGAAATGCAAAGTGCCCTCAAGCTTCATCCGCACCTGCTTCAAATCTATCGGAAATGCCCAGCGAGCCTATCACTGCTATTCTTAGCGGCAGTATTCCTCTCGCGAGAAACCGTCTCTGGCGGTCAAGTATCGGACGCCGAAGTAGGGAAGTTACACTCGTACCCTCCAGTGACATGTTGAAGAACGTGAACGTCACAGAGACAGACGTGCCAAAGAGTAACACGTGCCATAGCACTATAAATGCTAAAGATACCGGGATTGATGACCGTCGCCGCAGCATAATTGGTGCTGCAACGCACGCGTAATGTGGAAGTTACAGGTTGAGCTCCCGCTGGTAACACGTCCTTTTAACAAACTTTTGGTTCTGTCGTGGAGTGTTAGCAGAAAACTGCGCCAGCGTTGACGTCACCGCGCGTTGGGTAGCAACGCCTCACACCGCTGGTGCGAAGCTTTTCTAGGCGATGCATGTGACGTCATCCCTCGGCGATGTTACCAACCTCTCCCAGGTTATCCTCGCCACAGCGTGTGGCGCGGCCAAAAATCCCTATATAGTAAATGTAGGGAGCCTACATCCAACGCCGTTTTAGGGTGGTGACAACACCAACATTTTGACCGCTATTTATCACGAAATTTGGTGGGTAGCCATTTTGGTCCCCAGTCTTTCTGCCTTTTTTTGTGACGCTCTAATGTACTCATGGTGGCACGCGATCTATTAAATTTCTTTCATTTAGTTTTGCGCCAACGCGCCCAAGAAACCTGCATACATCTTTAATATACTAGTTGCCTTTTCCTTTTATTTTAACACATCAAACTTACTTTTATATTGCACGTCGTGCGACACATATAAAGCAACAAGTTAAAAAGGCATGATGGCGCGCTCGTGGTAGGATTATCTCACGCCAAAGATGTGAACAGCGTTAAGGGTTCTCGTTGCCTTCCAGTTGTACATAATATATAAAGGGTGCTTTTCGATGTGTGCTGTAATGTAGACTCTCCTTACTAGTCTGTTGTAACTAATACGTAGACGTTCCGTGTACGGCGCTCAGACGCGCCATTTGTCTCTGGCTGCTGAGGCCAAAGTTTATTAAAAGAAGTTAATTAATTTCACGTCACCAGGAGTTGCGGCAAATGTCGTCTGTCGGCTGGTCTTTCGCCATTTTGTGCCCCTTATTTAACCCACCAATTTAGCTGGCGGCGGCAAGTAAGTACCCTTACAAAGGCTGTCACCACCCTGAAACGGCGTTGCATGTAGGATCCCTATGTAAAAGAAACGCCATCTACTCTTTCCTCCGCCGTCTACTCTCCTAAAGCGCTTGTTTCCTTCTTTACTTTTTGCAAGCCGACGGTGGCGCTCTTAAAAAGCCCACGTTGAAGCTTTCAGGCCGGGTGCGCGCCGCCGCCGCCGGCGGCGACTGCGGCTGTGCAGAGTGACTTTCAACATGGCTCTGAGGCGGAAAAAAACAAAATATAAGGAAGTAAAAGCACGAGGTATCATCGTTCAATCGGAGACCGAGGAGAGAGAGAGAAGCGGCATTTATCAAAGGATGGCGGTACTTTTCCTATATAGGGACTTAAGCGCGGCCGACGTATCCGGCGTTCGTCGGCTACGTCTCGCGCCGGACTACAGAACGCTAGACTTTCTCCGGCCTGGCGTCCCCGTGCCGCGCTCGCTCGCGCGTCAACGCTACGTCGCGTTCGTCGGCCACGCCTCGTGCCGGACTATAGAGTGCTTCACTTTCGCTGACATGACGTCCCCGTGCCAAGCATGCTCGCGCGTCAGCACTACGTGGGACTATAAAGTAGCCTTTACAAGACTGGGGACCGATCCCGCGTATCGTCCCGATACTCGAGGTCGGCTAAGTTTGGTCAAGAACCAGCCAAGCCAATCCAAGTTAAGGAAATGAAAGCAAAGACAAAGCTATGAACCAGCCCAGCCAAAGCAAGTTAAGCAAATAACAGAGAGGTAAAGCTAGGGAAGGGCCACCAGCTTGGCTGTTTGCCCAGTCTTCGCACCACTTAGTGTGAAGCTGCCCTTAATTTTGGTCCATTTTTTTCTCGTTTCTCACTATGTTCTAGATATAAATTCCAACCACACCTAATTAGCCCTCTGATTTCTTCGGCTTAATTGCCTGTTTGGTGGATATGGTCATGACAAACTCTTTACCCCATCGGTAACAAGGTAATATCAGGAAATCTGTATCATACATATGCAAGGTGTTAACAGATTTCTTAACAAAGTTTTCGGACTGCCTGGCTTAGGCAGCTCTATTAAATGGGTGCAAAATAAAAGTAAAAATCTGTTCTTCCCTCTTTAAAAAATGGTTATATTATCAAAATTGAACAGATAATCTTTTTCTGGTGGTAGCTTCCTTTAAAATTCGCGGATACTTTTTTCTTTTCATTTTAATTCAAAATGACGCCAAAGGCCCTCATTATGAGCGTATTACATGGGGTCACAGGCACAGAGGCGCTGTTGACAGATTATACTTATCATCATCTGCATCAGCCTACATTTGTGTGCACTGCAGGACGAGGCCTGTCCCTCCGATCCCAATTCACCACTGTCTGGCGCTACCTCATTCCAATTTCCGCCTGCAAATTTTCTAACTTCATCCTCCCACCTAGTTTTCTGTCGTCTTCGACTGCGCGTCCCTTCTCTTGGGATACATTCTGTAACTTTTATGGTCCACTGGGTATCTATCCTATGCACTGCATGGCCTGCCCAGCTTGCTTTTTAACGGCAGAGCTGTTTAAGCTGACCGTTAGTCTATGGTTCGTGTACAGTAAATGTGGGCCGATCCCGGCGGTTGTGCAGAAAGGATCCAAGCGCAATGGCACATACTCCTGTGAACTAGCGAAGCTGAGCCTGGCTAAGTCTAGGTAAGCATGGTTGGGACTGCTTAAGCTTACGCACTCATTAATAGTCAATCAATAGCCAATCAATAGCTAATCAATTATCGATCAATATTCAATTAATTCCGGAAAATGCCGGGGATGACTTGCGAGTGCTTAGCCTGGTTCAAATACGTACCTGATACGTTGTGATAGCCAAGCGGTAGCCAATCAATAGCTAAACGATTATCGATCACTAATTAATAAATTCTGTAAAATGCTGGGGATGACTTGGTAGTGCTTAGCCTAGCCCATATTCGTGGCCAATACCTTGCGACAGCCATTCGATAGCCAATTAATAGCTAATAAAATAATCGTTCAATAATCAATAAATTCCGGGAAGTACTGGGGTTGACTCGGTAGTGCTTTGCCTAGCTTAAATACGTGACCAATACCTTGCGATAGCCAATCGATAGTGAATCAATCGCTAATCGATAATCAATTAATTATTATTAACTTCCAGGAAATGTTGTGGATGACATGGCAGTGCTTAGCCTAGCCCAAAAGCCAGCACTAGCTAGGTGCCCATCAAATTCGCTGTGTCTTTATCATTGCGCCTCCCGTGCAAGCTACGCAATTTTTTTCTCTTGATGTCAATGAGAACATCGGCTATCCCCGTTTGCTCTCTGATCCACATGGCTCTCTTCCTGTCTCTTAGCGGTAGGCCTAAGATTTTACGTTTCATCGTTCTTTGTGCGGTCCTTAACTTGTTGTCGAGATTCTTTGTTAACCTCCAAGTTTCTTCCTCACATGTTTGAACCGGTAGAATGCAATGATTGTACACTTTTCTTTTCAACGAGAGTGGTAAGCTCCCAGTCAGGATTTGGTAATGCCTGCTGTATGCACTGCAACCCAATTTTATTATTCTGTAAATTTTCTTCTCATGATCAGGGTCCCTTGCGAGTAATTGACCCAGATAAACGTACCTGGATACTTCATCCCTTTGCAGGCTATTGAACATTATCTTTTTTATCTGTATAATAATATTCAACCCACTCTTGCACTTTCTTGGTTAAGGTCCTTTATCATTTGTGTAATTCGTCCCCATTGTTGCTGAATAGGAAAATTTTATCTGCAAACCGAAGGTTGCTCACTCCTAAGCCTTCCCAGTCTAAGAGATTGATTAATTCTTCTAAGCATGCAGTGTATAGCATTGGAGAGATTGTATCTCCTTGCTTTCTTCCTTTCTTGATAGGTAACTTTCTACTTTTCTTGTGGAGAACCAACCCAGCTGTGGAATTTTTGTAGATATTTGCCAAGATATTTACGTATGCCCCTGGACTCCTTGATTACGCAATGCCTGTGTGACTGCTGGTATCTCTACTGAATCAAATGCTTTTTTCATAATTTATGAAATCCATCCAGATAGGTTGATTGTACTCCACAGATTTTTTGATTACCTGATTACTGATTTACTGATTACCTTATACTTATACATCATATTAAAACAAAAGAAAGCACAAGAGTACTAATAGTGTGAAAAAACATAGGTAATACACAAGATAAGTCATAAATATTGCAGAGAAAACATTAGTACATATTATGGGAACATAAGGCTGCAATGAAAAGCAAACAGCAACATACATCTAAAACACTGTAGAGTCCCAAAATAATAATAAAAAGATTAGGTGGCCGGTCGTAAGCGAATTTGATCTTGACACTTTATTAAGTTGGGTTCCGTGAGAATGTCTGATGGTAAGGCGTTTCCGTCAGTTATTGTGAGCGGTGAGAACGAATATGCATAATGGGATGGCTGGCAGTTAATCAGCTTGACTTGAGTGACCATGAGTGGTCCCCGGGTTTGCTAAAAAATGCTGATTTTAAGTTGTATATTACCAGTAGTCATTTTCTGGTAAAGTAATGAAGAAATGGATACGCTTGCGTAATTGCGAACTCGATGTAGCTTGAAAACGCCATATACAATACAGCAGTTCACCGTCACATGCAAGCAATATTTCAGAAATTGCAGTTTGGATGTGAGATTGTATTGTTCAGCCCAGTGAACAATTCTTATATTTAAATGAAATAGACAAATGCTTGGTATGTCAATTATTATACAAATTATATTTAGGTGCATAGAAAGGCAAGAAAATGGATCGGGGGCAATTATTCGCACTGTCCATGCATCACAGTGAGACACCTCAGAATTGCAGGCGAGTCAGCAGACAGAAACGACATTAGAAGCATGATAAATCTTTTCCCCCGCTACGCTCAGACGATTTTGAGGTTCTTACTGAAATATGCAATACAATTGCTATCTTTTGCAGCTTCAGTGTCTGTACAACTGGCAACAACGGAAGGTAAGTATTTGGCTAACGTTCCAGCAATTTCGGTGTAGCTTTCTATTGCCACTGCATTGTTCACATCACGTATCTCTAGCAGGTCCGTGCAAAGAGGCTAACAATACCGCTCCAGGTAATGACCATCAGAAGGTCTTGTGAACCAGTAGCTAAATTTGTAATGTTTCTGCATACGGTTGATTGTGCGACTCACGGCCAACATGTAACACGGGGCTAAGGGCATCTCAAGCTGTCTCACCGCAGCTTTTATATTAGTCCCCGCCGTTGTATTTTTAGCAATGGAAACAAATATACAAGGAAAAAAAGCAAGAAATTGAGAGGCCACTTTTTGCAAGCCTCTGCAGTAATGAAAGATTTTCCTTCAGAGCTTCGAAAATAAACCTGGTGTCACATATTATACAAAGTCCTACTAACTGTAATTGCGAGATGAACGTCTTTTCCAGGCTTATAACTCAGTTCTTTGTCAGGCCGAACGACGCATTGAACTTAAGTATGCTTAACTTAAGTTTCCTTGTACACAGCTGGTAAAGAGGCGGAACACATTCCCTAAATAATAATTCTCTTTTTCAAAAGACGGAGAAATAAGAACGCTAAGGTCTTCTTGTTTATCAGAAAAATGTGGCCGTGATGCTTACGAAATGATAATTAGAAAACTTGCATGAATAACACACTCTGAACTTTATTGCAAACAGCTCGAAAGCAGAATCCCAATCCCACTAAGCTCGCTACATTGCCAAGACATTTTAGTTTATAAGAAGAAGTTATGTTGCTGCTTTCTCTTCATCAACTTCAAATCCACGCGTAGTGATAAAAACTATTTCCTTAGAAAGGTTTAAAAAATTGGAAGTAGCCTCCACCAAGTGCCAGCTATCTCTCATTAACAATTCTAGCGAATTTGTACAGATATCGATGAAATATTGTAGCTTCTACAAGTCCCATATATTTTCTGTTATATTATGTTTGTAAGAAAGTGCGCAGCCGCAAACATTTCCTGTAGATATGCTGACAGTTTACAACCGAAAATTAAAACTTTCACAAATTGAAGAAATTTGCTTCACTCGCAGCCATCCTTGTGCGGTTTTATTTTACCTTGGAGAATGCAACTATTGCTTGCCACGTACATATGTGCTTTCTCTGTCAGCAATGCATCATTCATATTATTGCGTAGGATTCATTTGTTCACACTTTGCAATTTCCGTATAAGTAGGCTCCTTCTCGCATCGTTTCGGGCCTATTCAGTGAAGATGAATTCAAGCATCCGACGGTGGGTTCGAACATCGGCCCTCCAGTGCAATAGCGCCATAATTTAAGGATTACGCTAAATTCAACTGTATTCCTTGAATACCTGTTAGGCAACACCATCCAGCCATCCATCCATCCATCCATCCATCCATCCATCCATCCATCATCCATCCATCCATCCATCCATCCATCCATCCATCCATCCATCCATCCATCCATCCATCCATCCATCCATCCATCCATCCATCCATCCATCCATCCATCCAGGGTGCCATCCATCCATCCATCCATCCATCCATCCATCCATCGCCTCCATCCATCCAATCCACCATCCAATATCCATCCATCCATCCATCCATCCATCCATCCATCCATCCATCCATCCATCCATCCATCCATCCATCCATCCATCCATCCATCCATCCATCCATCCATCCATCCATCCATCCATCCAGCATCCATCCATCCATCCATCCATCCCCATCCATCCATCCATCCATCCATCCATCCATCCATCCAGTCCATCCATCATCCATCCATCCATCCATCCATCCATCCATCCATCCATCCATCCATCCATCCATCCATCCATCCATCCATCCATCCATCCATCCATCCATCCATCCATCCCATCCATCCATCCATCCATCCATCCATCCTCCATCCATCCATCCATCCATCCATCCATCCATCCATCCATCCATCCATCCATCCATCCATCCATCCATCCATCCATCCATCCATCCATCCATCCATCCATCCATCCATCCATCCATCCATCCATCCATCCATCCATCCATCCATCCATCCATCCATCCATCCATCCATCCATCCATCCATCCATCCATCCATCCATCCATCCATCCATCCATCCATCCATCCATCCATCCATCCATCCATCCATCCATCCATCCATCCATCCATCCATCCATCCGCATCCATCCATCCGTCCGTCCATCCGTCCGTCCATCCGTCCGTCCATCCGTCCATCCGTCCGTCCGTCCGTCCGTCCATCCATCCATCCATCCATCCATCCATCCATCCATCCATCCATCCATCCATCCATCCATCCATCCATCCATCCATCCATCCATCCATCCATCCATCCACAACTCCATCCATCCATCCATCCATCCATCCATCCATCCATCGATCCATCCATCCATCCATCCATCCATCCATCCATCCATCCATCCATCATCCATCCATCCATCCATCCATCTATCTATCTATCTAATCTATCTATCTATCTATATCTATCTATCTATCTATCTATCTATCTACATTTAAATATATCCATTTATTCATTAATGAATATATCCATCAATCAATCGGGATTCTTACGGTGACATAGTAATCCACGTTCACTACAACCTTAGGCCAATTGGTAAGTCCTGGTTTGATTGCGTCGTTGACGACCTTCATCCTTAGACTCTCGTCATGCCATCGTTGTCACCGCCTCGTCGTCCTACACTCGTCGTTAACTCATTGTCGCTATGGTATCGTCGTAGCACGGTCATCATTTCACAAACGTCCTCCCAATTTCATCATGCCATCGTCGTCCTACCGCCTTTCTGCTTTCATCCCCACAATTTCTTCATCATCTCAACGTAATTATGCTGTCCTCATTCAATCGTGATGTCAGCGTCGTCGTCATAACATCGTTGTCGCCGCCTCGTTGCCATGCCGTCGTAGAGATGCCGTCGTGTTTATTCCACCGTTGTCATTCTGGCTTCATCATCGAATTCTCATCGCACCGTCGTCAGCCCATATCCCATCACTGTCCCATCGTCTTCATTTCAGAATCGTCCTCCCATCGTCGTCAAGCTGTCATCGTCATACCTGCTTCGTCGGTCCGCTGATATAATTCTTATTATGTAACTCAATTCTCAATATACCACCGTCTTCATGCCATCGTCGACATACAAACTTCGCCATCGCTTTGTCTGCGGGTCGTCGTCTTCACGTTGTATGCATTCAACCATCGTCATCATTTCAACGTATACCATCCCATTGTCGTCATGTCATCGTTGTCACATCACCTTCGTCGTTCCATGTATGTGATTCCATTATCGTCAGTTGGCCGTCATCGTCGTCGTTGTAATGCCGACCCTGTTAAGCTTGTTTCATAGCAAAATGAGCCGATCCCGCAGACAGTGAATGTCGCATGTTCTACATAACAGTTTCTAAATAAATAATAAGTCTTCAGCAATACGGTGTGTTGCACTTTAGTTATAATCGCAATATAGTCAATGGTCCTCGCATTATAGGCTCCAGTAACATTTTTCAAATTGATATACGCCCGTCAAACTCTTAAAAATAACTTCCGATTACTTCTCTTGCTATTCATAACCTTCGCGTCGAAAATGTCGTTGGCGTCCCGTTCAATATAGCTATTATTTTGGGTCTGCACATTCTATAGTAAACTATAATGACTGCGCAACATGCAAGCAATAATGTAAAGGCTACAAGAAAAAGTTCATTGAAAGTGTGGTATTCATTCGATAGGTGTTTAGGGCATAATAAAAACTAGGCTGCATTCGCATGCATGATTTTCCAGTAGCAACGGGAGCAGGCTCTTTGAGACGATTGGCACGTGTAGCACGTCATGTATTGCATTCCGGAAACGAGAACACGCGTGTGCGAGAGAACGTGCGTGCACGAATTTACACTCGGTCACAGACTTATCACTGTATTTTGCTTGCGTCACGCCACACAGCGATTACTGGCGCATAAAGGCAAGAGGCAGCTATTGCTTTGAGAGGTTGTGTTAGACTGCAACTTCATGGTCAGCCCATATTCACTACTCCTCTCATTGTAGCAGCTGTGCGACCTGTGTAGCTGTTCTGCCATGGGGACTGCCGAGGTGATAAAAGATCAGTTTCAGACTTTTCTTTGGGGGAGCACAAAGAAAATTGAGGTTAACTACGGGTATCGCCGAGGGAATAAATTCGCATTCTATACGAATGTGCCCAGTTATCTTCAAATTTTTCTTGCAGCAGACACGTGCCTTATCCTGTTGTGAATATAACCTCCCTGTCTTTCCGTATATTCCTCCTCCTCCTTAGCACCTGTATGTGTTGTCCCTAGGCAGCCACCTCCGGCCTCAGCTTGCAAGGCACTTCCATTTGCACTGGCGTATAAATTTTGCTTTCTATATTGTTCCTTACCGTTCTTGTAAATCTTATGCAGCTTTTCCTCCAGACTGTCCATGTTATAGAGGTAGAAATATACGTGCACTTTAGCTCTTCATTTTTACTGCGATAGCAATTATAGGGACACTCCAAGCGCATTTCTGCCGTCGTTGCCGTCGTCGTCGTCGTGAGGTTCTGTATAAAGTCCAACGGCGATAAAATAGTCGCCGTGCGCCGTATGCTGATGCGCGAGTAAAAATCGTGAAGGGTCGCGCGCTTTCAAGGAGAGCGAACACATGGCGGAGAGCAAACCCGACTTCTTCCGTCGTGCGAAAGGCCGTTGGGGGATGGGAGGGGAGGCGACGTTTAGCTGCGGCACCAAATGCGTATCTTGTGACCGGGCGCAAGGGGAGTAGGAATCTCGCAGGCGATAGGAGGAAATCGGGAAGGCAGCGCGGGAGGGAGGGGGTGCGACTTCTGCTCTGCAAGAAACTGCGTACTTGTACTTTCCGCGGCGGCGGGCAGTCGCGCCCACCGTATCTTGAAAGCGATCTGCAACACGGCTCCTACCTTAGTACGCGCGGAGCTTTCGCCGCTCAATTACCGTTGAAGTTGAAGCGATAGACCGCACGAACATTCGCTCGATGCTGCTAGCGCGCTTGCTCACGCCAGCGCTTTGACAGCGCTTGTGTGCAGTCACCGAGTGTGATCTATTCATGTTAGCTTGTGCGCGCTGACACCACGCTTTTTAATTCAGTTAATAAGCGAATGCGTCCAAGTTTATGCAGCCGATAAAACTGCTATCCTTACACTGTATAGTTCTCCAGTAGTAAATTTGCTATCGCAATTGATGCTTCGCCTTTCGGGAGAAATTGCAACTTTTATTCATCCACGTTTTGTAGTCTTTCATGAAAGCCAATTTTGTTCTATGCTATCTGACCTCAAAAGAGACCCAACCAACGTCAACCCGCCATATCTCACGTGTGTGTTTATAGTAGGCCCACAATGCATACCGGCCTGCGTATCATTGGTTAACATCATACTCCGACAAGTTGTCTCCTCCTACGCACAGAATGGCATTTGCGAAGGTTAGCGCTGAGACCATTTCTTCTTTCCAAATTCGTCACAGCACCTCATATTTATTGTAGCCCCAAAGCTCTTAGTGTTTTAGAAGTATTGCTTGATTCCGTTTCCCCTTCATTTTTAGATTTTCTTGGTTAAAGCTTGAAAAGGACGTGCCATCGTTTGTGTATACACCAAAGCATGACGTTGCATAGGGAGGGAGGGGGGAGGTCTACAGTTGTACTGATACCATGTAACAGCAAAGGAGTGCCATGTCGCGGTAATAACAGAACATGTGTGGGTGACGTACGTACATAGAGAATATCATCGCTGGAAGTGGGCAGATAAGACTTTCTCGTTAAAATTGGGCATTTCCGCCAGAAAGTCGAAACAAGGAAATAGACAGCAAAGCATCGTGATGCGCTGACACTTGTCAGACTACGTTCCGAGAACACCTAGGTGCAACATTGTTACATGAGACAGCGCGTGGGAGTACTGCTGCTGCGCAGGAGAAATGGTGCGCTGGCAGAAATTAGGCAACTCACTGCGCGCGCCTGTTCAGGAGTGCCTTCACCACCTTTGCAGGTGTCGAACCTCGTTGACGCACAACATGAGACTGAAGGAAAATCATCGGCGTTTGTACCAAGAACTTTACTGTCCGTTCCACTCAAACCACCGTGTGCACCGCTGTTTATAATAACACGAAGTTGCAGGCCAGGAATGCGAGCGTTTTCGCAGACAACGCTCTTCCCGTAGCCGCAGAAGACAGAACGGTACCTGCCTGCGCTGTGGAGCAGACTTACCGGAGCGTGATTGGGCCTCCACTTTCTGCTCCACTGGTTTGCAGCCAAGCGCACTGCTCGTCTCTCGGTGCACAAGTTCGTCCATATACCAAACCATGATAAAATGCAAACGATATAGCTGAAGTACATTTTTTTAACTGCATCTGCTGAATCAGCCTTTTTTGTCGTTTTCTTCAAGACTGCGAAGAATAGAAAAGAAGTTCAGATAATTGCTAAGAGGGATAAAAGTTCGGCATGTGTTATACTCTTGTAACGCAATAAGGCGAAGGCCTGCTGCACATTTGGCAATACATGAAGTTATTCAGTCCCGGTTACACTTTTTTGGAGGAAATATTGGTAATACATTAAGTTATACCAATGCCTCCTTTACTAGATGCCTGCCGCGTCGCTCGTTTTCCCATTGGAGCGGAGGTTCCCGTAGTTCAGGGTAGTCGCGGAGAGACGGCGCTCGCTGCCGACCCTGTTTCCTGTTGCGGAGGAAGTGACGATTACGAGGCTGGCACGCGCTCGACCAATGGCTTGACGAGAGACCGCGGGTCCTGCCTCCGGGATTGCAACATACGCCGCTGTAATCTCTGAAGCAGGGTCACGTGGTTCAGGTTTGGAGCGGGTGCCGCAGCTAGCGCTCGCAGCCGACCCCGGTGGAGGAGAGGAAAGAGGAGAGGGGCAGGAACCAGCTTCTCGGCTCACGCGGCAGGCATCTTCTAAATGAGGCATTGGTTATACAATCGGGGCTAGACTTCTTGCGAGACATAACGAGCCAAAATTGAAAGAACACGTGTGGCACTAAGGCGACCTCCTCACTAAAGTGCAGCGGCACGCGCTTCTTCCGCAGTGGCGTACTTGCGTGGCCTTCTTCGCGAACCGCAAAGACGTACACGCTCCTCCAACGCTCGGCGCTGAGAACCGCCACCTGTGACGTCAATGTGCAGAGCGCGCACGCCCGCTTTTCTGCGCAACACCACCAGCTAGGAGCGCAATTACTAAACTTAAAGCTCGACATACACTTAAGACTGCTTACGTGTGGGAATGCGACATCATTATACCGTTTCTAGACCTCGGAGCGTCATCAACGCGCTCATTTTATACACTCATGACGATGAGCCACCTACTCTGCACCGTCAGGTGCGCCACCCAATGACGCACGTGGCTGCGGCGTGACGTGTGCAGTGGCACCCACTAGGCCCACATTTATTAATCCAGAACCGTGGAGGACCAGTGGCTTCAGGGAAGCGTGGTCGTCTCTCACCCTAGAGGACTGGGTTTGATTCCCACCCCAGGCCGAAAAACTCCCTGAGAAATATGACGTCAATTCGGGCATTTGTTGACGTGTTCTTGCTCTTTGCGGCGTCGGCCATTTTTCGTCACAGCGCAGTTTCGCCAAGGTCATCTCTCAGGGCAGCGCCAACATAGACAGCTAGAGCTTTTGCGTCAAATAGGGAAGTGCATCTATTATTGTCCTTTTTATAGATAGCACTGTGTACGTCTCTTACAGTTTTTGAAATTTATTCAGTGGGTATTTGACGATTGGATTGTAACCAGTGCAGATCACCTTTTAGCGCTTTTCTTTCGCTTTCGCTGCGGAAAGAAGTAGCCGGCGCCATTAAGGTGCCAACGGAGGCGGCGAACTTCTGGTGAAGTAATGTTAGCCTCACTTGCTTTTACCTGTGGTAAAAGACTTCAGCAAATATAGTGAACAATTATTCTTTTTTTAAATTAGGAGCAGCGAAGACAACATTTACAGGAAGTAAGTACTATTTTTGGCATCATGACATCATATGCGTGCTAACGAAGGGTGCTAACGTTTCTATAAGTCTACCAAAAGACAAAACTTGCTGAATAAGTTAGGGACCGTATAAATATATCGCCTCTTGCAGTCTTGGACAAATAAAAAATACTTAAAAACATGCACCGGCTTGATTCGTTTAGTAAGACAAGTGGAAACATTATTAGTATGAAATAGTGGTTTATAAATATGAATTATGAATCTGAGCGAAAAGGGGCGTTTATGATTCATATCTAGGCTTTAGTTGTGTTAAGAAACTTCAGAAGTCATCTTCTTTGGCGCATAGAGTTCCAACAAATATTTAACTATGTAATGTCCTACGCATTAAATACGGGACGCTTTCTTGTTGCCTGAAATTGTGATTAAAATGAGGTAAATATAACGCCTTCCTAATAGTACCTTTTCGGATACGCAAGAGCGAGTTTTCATTGCACTTACTTGAAAAAAAGAGAACAGTTGCAATTTAACTACCTACTATAATAATATTCAACTATATCTCAATTGCGACTTGTTTTTTGTGTTAATGTATTCATGGCTGGAAGCAAAGGTAAACAAGTTCGTATTTTTTCTTGACGTGGAACTGTGTTTGGCATTATAGACTTAAGCATCATTGTCAAGGAATTGTGTTGATACAGTGTTCGAGTGTTTTGTATAGGAAGTATATCAAACTGTAAGACGCATAAAAACCTCTAGCGTAAGTAAGTTAAAGCGCGCGTTTTAAAATATCAAGGCACGTACTAATGTTCACAATGACGTTTTTATGGAAACACCAGGCCGAACGATGGGAGACTGGTGCGGACAGTGTAGGGATATTACAATGTTGACAGAGGCCATAATATAAGCGACTAGAAAAACTGACAGCGTCTATCGGAATCGGGTGACTGCATTCAATTCAATAAATTAGGCAACCAGCCAACGCCAGGAGAACACTGCACAATGACTGCAAACGAAAATACAGATACTGCCAAAACATCACGTACAGCAAGCATCAGCGTCAACTAACGAGCTACGTGAGCTAAGAAAATTAAAAAAAAACATACAGGACAACCAAAATATCACAAGTGCAGGAAACAGTGAACAAAACACTTGGCAAGAGTATTTAACAAGAAATGCACGGGGATTCCATACCAGTTGAGAACGAGTGGATAATATACCTAACATGTTTTGCATTCCTCATTAAAGACAAATCACATGTTGACAACAGTCGAAATCAACGCGGAATTTATTGGGTTCAAATAAATCACGCAGCAAACATTGCAGTTATCCAGCATTGTCTAAATACCATAAACAAGTGTCGTTACTCACACAAAACATGTAATATTATGTTAGTTAGCTCCTCCTTTATGGGACTCAGACCTGCGTTAACCATTTTCAAGTAGCTTCCTTTTAACTTCAACAAATTATATATTTATGCTCGGTACTAAAGTAAACCAATACTTGCTAAGCTTACCATGCCTGTCACAGATATGTTTAGGACTGTGCGCGATCTTTGACGCAAACAATTTCGACAAGAAATATGTCATTTTTTAAAACATATTACGTATTAACGAAATATCTTCTGTACTGAAGTACCTCCCGGCTGTGATGATGGCCCTGGATCCCCAGGTGAGTTTTCTGTTTGTTGCCTACGGGTATGTTTACGTGACGTTGCCGCTTGTTAACAAAAAAATATATAAATCAGGGCTTGTTGGCATTGCGTTGATAAAAGGCGGGAAATTTGTGTCCATCAATTTGCCCTCATAAGACAGACCAATCTGGTTGGTCATATTTAGTGACAATGCAATCAATCGTAGGATTAGGACAAAAAGCAGCTGTGCTATATAGCTGTTTTTTTTTTGCTTTAGTTAAACACTCTCTCTCTCTCTCTCTCTCTCTCTCTATATATATATATATATATATATATACTAGAGAGAGAGAGAGAGAGAGAGAGAGATTTTTCTCGATTTGTCCCCAGAAACGTCCATCCCTCGGAAGCTACGGCATCGGGTTGGGACAGGTTACGAGGTGACAGTGCACGAGCCCAGATACATATTCTGCGCATAGCGATTTGCACTACCACTGAACATGTGCCGGTCACAGGGCCCTTCTTTGCGTATAGTGATGGGACGCAAATAAAGACGGAGCTGTACCTCAATAGCCTCTCTACAACAAATATGCACCATCCAGAGCATCGTTCCTTCAACATCTCAAATTTTTTTGATTCCATGTCCCCTTGGAACGCGAAAAGTTTTCTTGTTAGTTCTTCCTGAGGCGTTTTCAAACTTTCTACACTAAGGACGTTTGCTCATTTGCGGGACAATTGCGGGGCGGGTTCGTTGCCAAGAGCCTCGTGCTACCGTGCAAGACTTCTGGCCTTAATGCTATGAACGGTGTTATTGCACTGTGTTGAATGCTGTGCTGCCGGTTGCGGAGTGCCTTATGATGGGAGCTTCTTGTGATGCAGAAACGCCGTGCTCATGCAGCAACTCATGTGCTCTGTAATATTTTGCTATTACTGAATGCTGGTTAGCGCTTCGTGAATAACTGCGGTCTGTACATTGCGATACGACTTCATCCTGAAACAATTTTACTTGCAGGAACACATACCCTTCGGGCAAAAAAATGATTGAAATGCGCAATGAAATTCATTACTGTAAAAATTTACGCACTACACAGTCATTATAATTTCCGCTTCTAGTAGTACACCATTTGTATCTACTGGAGAACAAAATGAGATTTTATGGCAAATATTATAGGCTCCCTTGCTTTTATATTTACAAATAAAATATAAGTTATTATTCCGAGTCACTCTTTTCGAAAATAAATAGCTGCTATATAGCTAAATGTATGTAGCAATTTAGTTTCACGATGGCATAAAAAATGTAGTTATTTTAATACTTCTACAGTGTTTCTACTAGTTTAAAAGCTATGGCTGGTTTATCTGAAAAATAAATGCCATGAGCTCTTTCCGCACTTTATAATAGCGTATAAAGTAGTAGATGTACTGTTATAAAACAAATTCTACAGACATTTCTTTTGAACATCCCCCGGGACTCAACACTGTGAAATTTTGTTTTAGTAATAGGTTAGTTGCTATTTCGCCGAAAAGTTTCCCTTTTTTTCTCTTAAAGTGATTCGGTGAACATCATGTTGTAACCTGCATTGTAGACTTCGACTGACGAAAAACACGCACAAGAAGGCTTGATACATGAACTAGTTATTTCTTAGGGCCCTCAAACAAATGTCGGGACGCAGTCCAATCTAGGTGTTGTCAAACTCATACAAGATAGATCTCACATTCGCTCTTGGAGCTTTTCTTAGTCATCTGGGCTTCATTTGTGTGCCTATTTTTGTTTGCCCTTTTTCTTTACCTTGTTTGTTCTTCCCTTTGTGTCATTCAAACACCTCACATGAAGTAGTAAAAAAATTGCTGACTCTGCCGTTATCGAGAGTAGATGTAAGCACGAAATGGCTACCCATATGGCACCTTTTGCTGCCTGTAGTGCCGCCACCTTCAAACAGTTTTCTTCTTCCAACAGTGCCGCGCGCTCAGTGTCTGACGCTACTCTTTCTTGGTCGCGTCGAAGTGGTCGACTGCAAATGTGCAGCAACTCATGGACCGCTGGCGTTTAAAACCACACAGCACCAAAAGATGAGAATCAAGTCTATCGTGCCTTGTATCTGCTTTTGAACATCACTTTTGGAAATGACAAACGAAACTTCAGCTTACTACAAGTTATAGCCTGAGAAATGTTATGAACAAAAATTAGGAAGGAATCGGAAGGAATACTTTTGTAACTTGTTTGGGCAGCATCTAGCGTATATACCGCGCTCCTGTGCAAAGGGTTGGGGCAGAGACCGCATTTTCACAAGTTTTGACTGGTCAACCGGAGGACCTCGTTTTGTTCTCGCCACAATGCCTGGATGTTCTCGTTTGAGTGCCCGGATAACGGCGCTGGCTTTGGCTCAAGGTCACTGAAGGTCGTCGACACGGGAGATAAAAGAAGTTCATGCTTAATAAACACTGCAATTACAGGGCTAACACCTTCAGCTTCCATGACGTCTTTCTATTTCAGCTCATATGGCATTTTTCAATTTTACTCCCCATGTTAGAAGACAACAAGCCGTTGGAAGTGTAATTATTACGTAATGCTGAGGTCATCAGGTG
>NC_051158.1:67541733-67599483 GCF_013339745.2 Dermacentor silvarum | reverse complement strand
GGTAGGCATAGCCGATATTGGACCGGCGACTAGCTTTTAAGCTGCCGGTCCAAACAATGTTTTGGACATTTCCTCCGGGTTCCTACATAAAGTGTTTCCTCCTCCAAAACGAATACTGAACAATTCAGCAAGATTTGCAACATTGTAGTAACATCAGTACAGACGGAAATACCTGTGGCATAATACCCTGCAACATTTGCAATATTTGCGCAGGTAGTACTAACTCGTATACGTTAGGTAAAGAGAGTTTTTTCTCTAGCTGCAGTAGCGGGGGGGGGGGGGGGGGGGGTATATTGATGCATCGAATATATTGATGAAATCACGTTTGGAACTTCCTACACGCAAGTGAAAATAGTGCAAATGTGACATTTAGCAACCTAGGGCATATATGAGAGGAAAAACACACGTTTTCGTATGTAACACATTTTGAGAATAAATCATAACCATAGTAGTCATAGCAAACACATTTCAAGGCCCATAGTAAGCACACTCGGGCGTAGAGCGTTTTCTTAATCGCCTTAGCCTAACCCTATGACAACCACTTGTATGCACAATAGGTCTGACTACAAGGTTATCTAGGTCCCAATGAGCTCTAACAGGCCGCCCTTAAGCAAAAAAAATGTGAAAGCGATTCCAGTCCCTTGAGAGCTGTAAGATATTGATCTGAGCGACGAAAGTTTCCTACAATAATGAACATCTATGTGCATTCCCTTTGTCCGTTGAAGACAAGTGCTTTTACCTTCAGTTGAGCTGTCATTTCGGGCCAAAGTTGCTGAAAAGAAATGCAACATACATCATCATAAACCATCTCATACAATGCGCTTCGAATAATAAAAGTGATATGTCTCAACCCTATAAAACCTGGCATAAATGTTTCTTTATGGAAACAACACCAAGAAAATGTTAGCTGAGATAAATACAGGGAACGCCTGTCGTTTGAATTATCTTGCCCAATTACGCAGCAGCATATTTAGAATTTACAACATACGACTTTACATAGAAGAGGACCACTCATCTTCAGCAGGTAGCAGAGCGTAGCAACATTTTTCAAGCACAATAAAGTTATCTTGAAATATATTTTGTGACTGATGCGTGGAAGAAATTTTCAATGTAGGATTGTGAGTCTGGCTTGTCTATCAGCATAATCGCAATAAAACAAATTTCGGAGACATAAAAAACACAGCCACGGTATGTCATATGCATACTTACTTATTCCCTTTTCGCGTACATTTTGAGAGCTAGTTTTAAAGACGGAATTTTATTTTATGAAACAATTTCGAAATTTTTCGCTTAAAATTGAGCAACAAATTTTTCATTCGCAGTGCAGTTCTAGATTTATTATATTGAGCTAGATATGTACAGTGTACAAAATTTTACACGTTTTTATATGGCAAACAAATTATTTAATGAACTTATTTTCTACAAATTACACATTCCACTCAATACTCCTTAGCATATGGCTGTACCTAAATTTTTTGAGATAATAAAATAAAAAAAACGAAAGTTTCAAAGTGAAGTGAAAAACGAAAGTTTCAAAGTGAAGTGAAAAACGAAAGTTTCAAAGTGAAATGTTGTGGGTAGAGATTAGATTGAAGAACGGTAGGTCATTATCGGTATGTTCGTTCTATCGCCCACCAGGAAGCAAAGTTAATATTCTAGGTGAGCTTACCGCGACAATGGAAACAGTGAGCACTGATTACCTAGTTATAGGCGGTGATTTTAATCTTCCAGAAATCGATTGGTCTCTAGCAGATCCCAGTTCCAGCGCTTGCAGCCAGTCAAGTAAAGAAATGTTGAAGATGTGTAGCCTCTTCGAGTTAACACAACCAGTTCTAGAGCCGACAAGGGCAAAAAATGTTTTAGATTTATTTTTCACTAACACGCCAGAGGCGGTGAGTTCTACAACAGTGCTGCCGAGCATAAGCGACCACCAAGCTGTATTGTGCGATATGAATTTGCAGTATGCACTCTTAAAAAAAAAAGGTCGTCATATTCACTAAGTAAATACTAACATGTTACTAGTCCCAAAAAGCACTACCTTCATAGTAAGTGCGGGTAGTAAAATGATGGTTAGTACTTTTCACTAGCTGCTGAAGCTAGTAAAAAACACTAACTTAGTACTAACTTAATACTACCTCGGTAGTGCAGTTACTAACGCAACTGAAATATAATTACCAACAATACAATGGCGCCTATTCGATTTATAAGTGCCGCTTGCATTGCCATATGAAGTCGATGGTATTGTAAAAGCATAAGAAAGTAAAATAATATACATGAAAAAAAAAGAAGAACCGTGCCCTATCGCATTAATTGATGGTATATACATACACGTAATGTTTATTACCAAGGACATGAAGGCGCACTGATTCCGGGCAAGAATGTACTACTGTCTTCAACAAACAACGACAAGCAAGGACATACAAACAGAACGACCAAGGTGCTACGCAACACTTACTGAAAGAGCAACTTCACGATTATTTATAGGCCTAGTTTGAGGGAGCACATGTGGCACCGATCAGAACCTATGTATTTGATTAAATAATTATAGCTTTGTGCAA
Source organism: Dermacentor silvarum (assembly GCF_013339745.2). Classification (NCBI taxonomy): domain Eukaryota; kingdom Metazoa; phylum Arthropoda; class Arachnida; order Ixodida; family Ixodidae; genus Dermacentor; species Dermacentor silvarum. Next base: position 67,596,925 of record NC_051158.1, on the reverse strand, counting down.
AAATGTCTAAAGCCTACTGTCTGTACATATGTGTGCTACGACGTCGCATATAACTGCTAATCCAACATATTGAGCAACACAATCTCAATTTCGCATAAGACTGTTACCATCACAGCATAATAGGCCAAGGCCAGACGAGTTAGTAGTTGCTTAGTAGTTACTTAGTAAAAACAACTAAGAAGCATTTCTGGTTAATAAAGGCAGCACTTACTAGCTTTACTAACCGCTGGCTAGTACAGAACTAGTCAGAAGGTAGTAAAATACACAGTAACTTAGTAAAAACGTGCATTTACTAGCTATTTACTAAGTTTATTTTTAAGAGTGTGTGAGAGTTGCTAACAGTGGTCCACGACGTATCTACAGCTATCAAAAAGCACTTGTCAGTGATATGACCCTGGCTCTAGATTCCTACTACGATGTGTTTGAGACACAGGCTGAATTCATGAATATGGAAGAGCTATGGAAAGTGTTTAAGACCAAGTTGCTCGAGATGCGTGAAAGATATGTACCATCATGGGTTATGACTGCGCGGCGCAGCAAAAGTAAGCCGTGGTGTTCGCGACACGTGAAATGTAAGGCCAGGCAGAGAGCGCATGTTTACGCTGCTTATAAGAAAAACCCTTCGTTGAAACTTAAAGATAAACTCAAAAACAAAACTGAAGAGATGAAGGCAGCTATGCAGACAGCCAAAGATAAGTACTTCTGCACGTTCCACCTGCGCATACAAAAAAGACCGAATAAACTATGGCAATTCTTTAAAATGAACAATAAAGATGTATTATCAATACCGGCCCTTGATAGCGACGGTGCTACCGTCCATAACGACATTGAAAAAGCCGAGTGCTTCATCTCGTTTTTCAGTTCTGTGTATGCTGCTCGTGTTGACACTCAAAACACTGTGGCGCGATCCACCCCAGTGTTGGGTGAGCCCATGGACGATATCATGATCGACCAACGAGGAATAGAGGCCGTTCTCAAGACACTGAATTCGTCTAAAGCAACTGGGCCGGATGCTTTGTCACCGGCACTGCTTTCTTTGTGCCCACGGGAAGTGTCCAAATACCTGTGCGTAATTTTTACTAAATCTTTACTAGAAATCTCTTTACCGGATGACTGGAAACTTGCCAATGTCGTCCCTGTGCATAAAGGCGGACCGCGAAGTAGTGTTTTGAATTACCGGCCTATCTCGCTTACTAGCGTTGCTTGTAAGATACTTGAGCATGTACTTTACAGTAATGTTATGAGCCACATGACCGTGCACTCTTTGCTTAGCCCTCAGCAACATGGATTTCGTAGTGGATTTTCCTGTACAACACAGTTGCTTGAGTTAACGCATGATTTAGCAGGAGCTTTGGATAAGGGTTTTTCTGTTGACTGTTTGTTTCTTGATTTCAAGAAGCCGTTCGATGTTGTCCCTCACTCTCTACTTATAGAAAAATTAGAAATGTATAATATAAACAGCACGGTTGTTAACTGGATAAAAGAATACCTAAATTTAAGAAAACAGAAAGTTGTGCTTAATGGAAAAACATCCCGTGAAGTTGATGTGTCCTCTGGCGTGCCCCAAGGATCAGTCATAGGACCGCTTTTGTTTCTCATCTATATAAATGATATTTGCTCCGGAATTTCATCGCAAATGAGGCTATTTGCCGATGACTGTGTTTTGTACAGCACAATTAATACTACCCATGACTGCAATGTCTTACAAAATGACCTGTATAAGATAAATGAGTAGTGCAACAAGTGGCACATGCTCATTAACTTGAAAAAAAAACGTTCATATGCGTTTTTCGAGGAAAAGAACAACTCATGACTTCTGTTAATCTTTAAATTCAACCACGATATTATCAGTTCAGGAGCACAAACATCTTGGCGTTTATTTCACACCTGTTCTTTCTTGGAGCCGTCACATTGACCACATCACAACTAAAGCATGCCGCGTTCTTGGTTTCCTGTGCAGAAATGCAAAAAAGTTGCCACTGGAGACAAAGGTATCATTGTACAAACCAAATGTCCGATCTGTTCTGGATTATGCGTGTGCTGTGTGGGATCCGTGGTCGGCACGTGACGTAAACAGTTTAGAAAGAATTCAAAGCATAGCCGTTCGTTTTGTTTGTTCAAATTATGCCAGGAATTTCAGCGTTTCAAGAGCAAAAGAAAGCCTCGGTTGGGAATCGCTGCAGCAACGCAGGAAATATCTAAGATTGAACTTTTTTCACAACATATTCCACTCTCGAACAGATATAGACCCCGGGAAATATTTTTTCAAGCTTGATTATGTTTCTGAACGGCTGGACCATGAAAATAAGGTTAAAGAAATAGCGTGCAAAGCTGAAGCGTTTAAAATGTCATTTTTTCCTAGAACCATAAGCCAATGGAACAAGCTACCATCCGATGTCGCAACGATTTTTTCAAATGATGTATTTTCAAACTGTATACGCCCACTGAAGTAAGATAGTGTTTTTGTGTGTATCTGCGAGTATGAAAGTGTTCCGGGTACATGTTTTGTTTTGCCTGCTTTATTGATTGGTTCTTTGTTTCCTTCGCCCCCCCCCTTGTAATGCCTACGGGCGCTGTGGGTAGTGTGATAAATAAATAAATAAATAAATAAATAAATAAATAAATAAATAAATAAATAAATAAATAAATAAATAAATAAATAAAATCAGGTGAGGACGTTTCACTGCAGGAGTAACACAAATCCCACAAATATCAAAAGATCCGCATATCTCCCCCAAAAATTTTTTTACATTTTTTCCTTCGAAATATTACCCTAACCGGTATTGCGCTTAAAACACTGTTAGGAATCCCCTACTAAGGTAGTGTGCTTGTTCTTGTCCTTGCTTCTATGTTCGTCGTTGGAACAAGGTGCATCACGGATGGTGATCGGTGGTGATGAAAAAATGCAAACAAGAAGCGATGTAGCCCAGATGGACTAGAAAATGTGTATCGGTAAGCGTTTCTAGGCATATACATGGTAGGTATAAATAATTAATTACCATTTCAACACAATACCTTTTCGACTTTCTCAATGACTGTTACAGCGCAAACTACTTTACGGTGCCTCGGTGATCAATCCGCAAATCTAAATATAGCCCAGACTCACTTTAACGTGCATTGTACGGATCCTCAATGATTCATCAGCAAACCTGATTTCAGCCAAGCCTGAGAGATAGAATATCGTGCGGGTTACTATACCTCTTGCAGAAAAAAGCAAAGGTCACAGCGTTTTTGCCTTGCGCTACAGATGCAACAGTCAATGAGAGTCGAAAGTTTGGTAGGCCACAAACCATAGGGATGAGCCTGCTCTCAATAGTAAATATCTTAGAAAATATAACTATTTTCTCCCTTCCTACAACTATGTTCCTCATTTCCACACAGTCAGGTGTGGCTGCAGCAAAAAACACTTCGCCCGCACAGTTTATTGCCACCTTTATTTCCTACCTCGGCGGCACCTGTAGGCAGCAAATGGTTCGGTAGACGGCGCCGCAACACCGCGTACACAACTCTCATTAGAGGGTTGCTCGGAGGGACGCAGTATGTTTATCGGCGGACTCAGAACTCGGTGTTTACAAGACAACATTCTTCGAATTCGTTCATCGCGTCCATACCCCACCTCCACGGCGCACACTATGACTCGTCACTCAATACCATGTGGGCTTTTCTGAAAGCTTATTTAAGCGGCTGCCGCTCAGGCGCGTATAGGAGTGGACCCCTGCCCCGTACACATAACACGTTTTAAGAATCGCTGGGTGATTCTAAACCTCGGCGGCGCCTCTAGCCAGAAAGGTACTCGAGAGCCGGTGCCACAGCACCATAGAGCAGTGTCATTCAAGGTTTGTCTGCGTGCACGAATTATGACTGCCAGCTGGATCCAAACTCGATGCCTATGAGACACGTAGTCAATGGACCCCTAAACCGTAGACAAAATATTTCGGCAACTCGCAACAGTGTGAAAGTAAATAAAACAAGAATGGGGCGTTAAAGCTTCATCATAGAATTAGGTAGAACTAAAAAAATATCTTTACTTGTCCTAACTCCAGAATGTGTCGAAAGCACACAACCAGGTAACGGTAGTGAAAAAAAATGTGCTTTACATTTGAGCTCATCCTCACAATGATTGTCTTACCGAGATAAGGTTCCGCAAAAACTGTTATTCAAAGTAGGGGCAGGATGAAAATTTAGTAGGAAAATAAGGATATTCTTCTCATGCCATATTCAGCAGAAAGTAGGGCATAGCCATAATTCCTAATTACGATAAAAATGATCCAGAACTATACTTTACTGCTGACGATAAAATTTAACTGCTCCGACCGCTAGAGTTTTACTTACCGTTGCAGTGCAAATGAAGTCGTTTAGAGTATTGTGTTGAAACTGCGGTTGCTAGGTTATACTTTAAATGTATGCGAATTTCTAAATAAAGTGCTCTCAAAGCGGTGTGGTTGCAGAAGGAGTCATAAGAGGAAAAAATATATGACGCATGACTATTTGCATCTTCACTCTAGCCTGTCAATAATATTGGCATTTTGTATAGGAAAGAGAGAATAAATTTCTTCAATCAAGCAATCAACTGTCTGTACGTCTAACTCAGAACGAAGGACTCGCAGGCATTCGTTATGTATGTTTTATAGCGCTCTTTCAGGTGGCGTACTTACACTACCGTGATTGTTTAAACCTCTTAAAGCCTTCATGAGAGCGGGCAAAGAACCTTCATTACTTTCACCGTAACTTTTTTTAAACGGAGCCCTTTTTAAACGGAACCGTTTTAAAAGGGCTCTAGCAAAGGCACGATCTCGTGTCGATGACACCACAAAAAGAGGCATGAGATTGAGATTTTCTTAACTCCTTTTCGGCCACTCTAAAACGTGAGCAGACGGCATAGACCAAGCGCGGATAAATATCTGGCCAGATAAGCACATTCTAGGAGTTGATTGATTTGCTTTTAGAAAATGAACTTACATTCGATTCTACTCTAGAGCTCATAATTCATATTTTTGTGAACTTCAATATCTCTTCTAAAACTTCGAGCTATGGCCGCTTATCTATAAAGCTTCTGCATTATGTTACCAACCGATGCGGCTTTTTATAGCACCACTGGTGAAGCATAAGCCTTTCGCAGAGTTTTATCCATATATTTGCTGAGACCACTTATATAGAATAAACAGGGAAAATAGAAAACACAGGTTTTCTATCAACCGCTTGAAGACACAATCAGCAAAGAAAGCAAGAAATCAAGAAGCTCCAACGCACCATAAATGCAGGTAAAAGTGAGAAGGAATGTAGTTTTCATCGTTGGCTTCTCACTAGTACGAAGTTTGGTTCAATGATGCTCTGAAGATTTCCTTTGGCTTTTATATAGTAGACAAAGGTTATTCTGGTTATTTTTTGCTGCCTACATGAATGGCCAGCCGATGGTTTCTGCAGCCGGTGCTATGGATATGTCAGTACTGTTTAATCCTGTGAAGACGTGTGTCGTTGACATTGATATGCTGCTGTTGCAGCGAAAGACACGGAAAGTCCGCTGCTAGCAAACAAATTGCCTTTAATAACTCACATCATGACAACTTCTAGAATTCTTGACAGCATGTTAACCTTACCACTTCCGAACTTGTGTTATACATCATGGGCTCTTGAATTCCTAGAGACATGTGAAAGACAGGTATAAACAAGTATATTTCATCACTCGCGACTAACTCAATTAGTCAGTTCTGACATTAGCATCTAAGGGCAGTACACTGACAACGACAGTTGCAATAGACTTTTGGAAAACTTAAGTGAAAGTAAACAAGAAGCAGGCCTCTGCGTCAATCCTAAATGTCATTGTTCCGTCAACTGCTTGGTCACATTTGTTGGCAGCAGTAGTTGCCTGCAGTCTAGAGGGTCAAAGCAGGTTATAAATCAAATCAAATGAATTTATTCTCCAGTTTACATGCTGGATGGTCGTTTAGGGCTAAAAGCTACATACGTAGCTTGACGTCACCCAAAAGACCAGGCAAGGCAATAGCACAGCAAACAGTGTGCGCACATGTACATAATTCACATAATTCCACATGTCGCTGAAATTCCTCATGGACGAAAGTGCATTTTAAACAACACTACTATAGCAATACTAGATATACAAAACAATGCAACACCAGCTATACAACATAGCATGAGACTGAATTTACAAGGTTAACATTTGCTAAAAAAAAACGAGACAGGTTGCACATTATATACTCAGAACCATACACACAGGCAGAATAATCTTTACATCAGATACATTACAAGAGTACAAAGTATGCACGGAGTTCTTTCTTACTGCAATTATCGATATTTTTGTATTTGTTCTAAGTGAATGGTAGGTTATGTACTAACCACTGATGCTTATAGAGTGTTTTGAAGTATGGAATGAATCATATCTCAGGATTTCTTGTGTTCGCATTAATGGGGCGTCGCTCTAAAGAGGCTAATTGTTTTATGTAGCTCCAAGCTGATTCTGACGAATATCGTGCACTATGTAATAAACGATAAGTGTATAGGTTATCAATTCGAATAACATTATACTTAGGCAATGCTTCTCTGGTGCTTGAATAATAATCTATATTTCCAACATAACGAATTATCTTCTTCACCAACATAAGAACTTTATGTATGTTAGTTTTGGTGGTTGTACACCATATTTAAGCGTAATAATATAAGTGTGAGTTAAATAATGCACTCTAAATCTGCACTTTGGCTCTTCTGGAAGTATACGACGGCATCGTGACACAACCCCTGTCACAGAATAAAGCTTTTTACAGAGATAATTGACGTGCATGTCCCAAGAGAGGTGTGAAGAGAAATAAATGCCAAGAATTGTGTGACTGTCAACTATTTCTATTTTTTGACCTTCAAAAGTGATGATATTGTTTAACTGCAGTAACTTGTTCTTGGAGCGAAAAATATTTATCTTAGTTTTAGTTGCATTATTTTAATTTGGTTTAACTGAGACCAACCAGGTAGATAGGTTTTCTAGCAGTACATTACATTCTACTGTTAAGTTGCGCACATCATTTCCAGATAACATGACAGTGCGGTCATCAGCATATATAATGAATTGAGCTTTAGTATCAATATTTACAATGTCATTGATGTAGACGTTAAATAAAAGCGGTCCTAGTACGCTTCCTTGTGGTACGCCAAATCTTTTCATTAGGAAAGACGACATGTGACCATTTATAACCATTGCCTACAATAACGTTGAGTAGCACCACTTACTTTTTCCATGTCTCGAGCTTTAACGACGTAACAGCGTTATGTTGAGGTGCCATCACAGAAAATACTAAGTTCAAGCAACAAGCAAACATTCGTAACGTAGTTGTAATACCTAAGATCTGGCAGCACCCATGACTTGCCACGGGGCGCCCGCCACCGCATCTTGGAGGCCATGTACGGAGTGCAGCCTCTTACGTTAAGACTAAGCTCCGACCACTAGAGAACGGTTATCGGAAACGGCGCAGAATATTCACGAATGCTTTGCTGACGAAATGTTACGGCGCAATGTAAAGTAAATCACAGCATCAGTTGGGAAATATTGGTTCAAACATAGCAGGACGGCACTAAAGCTACTTTTTAGCGAGCAGTCAAAAACGGCAGGCTGAGGCTCATTGCCTTGACTGCGCTGCCAATGTACTGTACGACAGAGTATACAGGTGGCGTAAGAGACTCACGAGGACAACGAATACTTGGGCCCTGGTCTGTTTGTTTTTTACAGCATAACCTCCATGACTGTGGTCACTGCAGCTGGGCACGTTCTCTTCTAGGATAAGGTGCTGTGATTGGAAGAGGGTATTTTGGGTCTATTTTTTCGTACGCTTGAGAAATTTCACAGACAATTAGTCTATAATGTAACCACACCAAGCATAGGTCGCCATTCCTGATTATTCTCCCTTCTTCCTCCTCGAATTGTAAAAGCCGTCATGTTGCCTCTTCTTTCTCGTCCCCCTTACACTCCCCCCGGGTTTTTTTTTCTTGTTCACCCTTCCTGGGTTGAGAGCAACGAACTTTGCTGGTGGCCGCGAATTCTAGCTGTCCGTTATTTAGGTACCCTTAGTCTTAAGCACATCCTGTTGTACCGATGTTTGCACGACATTGAAAGGACTAAGTGCTCTTGTATCACTGCCGCGTAGCCCCTTTCGCACAACCACAAGATCCTTCAATGCAATATCAAACCGGTGCCTTTGCTGCCACTAGTGAAATTGCATCTTCATAGCTTTTCGATGTGTGGTTTGTTCCTCGTTTCTCGTGCAGCACTCAAACACACGGATATTTTCTTCAATTCCAAGTTCTTTGTCAAGCAAAAATCTTAGGTGTTTATGCTGGCCATGCGCTTGGCATGCCCTTGGCGAAATTGGGCAATTACGAAAAATGGCCCACGCTGGAAAAGATGCTTAGATTGATGTCACATTTCGCAGGGAGGCTCGTGTAAACAATGTAAATTAGTTGCCTTGAAAAGAAAATTTGGTACATTTCGGTTTGTGTGGGAATAGAGCCCGGACCTCCGGCGTGCAAGATGTGCAAGCTTACCTGAAGCCAACGCTGGTCCACAGTTCGTGCTTACTAAAGGTGTGCCTAGTGCGTGTGTGCTTGCACACGTCACGTTGCAGCCATCTCGGTGACTAAAGGTGTGGCCTAGTGCGTGCCCTAACATGCTGGACTTTAGGTACTGCTTAAGTGTTCGTATGTGGCGCTCAGGAGGTTGTCAGAGTGTCACACGCGTGAATAATAGTAGGTTGATAGTACACTACACCACGTAGCTCCGTGCTAGTTCTTTGGTGCAAACAATACCTGGATGCCATTGATGAAACTTGTCTAAAATAATTCGAAAATTAATGCATCCGCCTTGTAGGGACGCAAGTTTTCTGTGATAAAAATAAAAAAAGCTTGATCTCATCTGGGACACTCTGTGACCAGCCTGACAGAACATGATGAGTCACTGTACGCAGAGCTGCATCACGTGAAGTTTCTCGAGCAATATCCCTAATGCTAATAGCCATTGTATGGGAGTGGAGATCACAAAAATATGCGGATCCCACGCACTGTGGGAATCAATGTAAGCAAAGATTTCTATGCAGTTTGCTTTGATCGACAATAATTATTGTTCTGCTTGTGACTTCTGGTCGTGGTGCTCACAACTCTCCTCGTCTTCCTTGGCAGCGACGCGTTGTTCCGCTTCTCGCTTTTGGTAGTAGTGCTCACGACGCTCGTCATCTTCCGTGCTGCCACGCGTTGTTGTTCTGCTGTGCCTTATGATTGTGGTGCTCACCAGGCTTTTCGTCTCCCATGGCCGCCACGGGTGGTTGTTCCGCTTGTCGCATCTGTTCATAGCGCTCACGACGCTCGTCGTCTTTCATGGCTGCCACGCGTCGTTGCCTTGCATCACGTCTTCGAGCCAGCATTCATTCGTGGTCTGTACCACGTTTCGCAGCGTAGCGAAGACTGTCCTGTTCCACTCGACGCTTCTTTCAAGCCTGGGTGTCCTCGACGCTGAGTGCATGTTTTGTAGCCACTTTGCTGACGCGTGTTTGCGTGATGCTGCATTCGTGGACAGCAGGCTCCTGTGACTCCCGCACCAAGCGCTCTCTTCAGGCTATAGACGATTGTAATGCTTACCCTATCACAGCGCCGCATGCGACCTCCACAGTCCAGCACCTGCATTTTTGTCTCATAGAAAAACAAGCACAGCACGTGCCATACGCACAACCAAAGTCGGGAGAAGAGGCAAAAAAAGTTTCGTTTTAAATATTTTTTTCTCTTCAACGACAGACAGGTTTAATAGATGCCGAGAAAAGCACTCTGCGTCAGCACTCTGTGCCGATGGCTTGAATTTTATTTAAAAATAGGCGGATAATCATGCTGTTCAGCATTGGAGTCTTGCGGTGAGTCTTGGAGCCTTACCTCGAGCCTCGAGTCTTGGAGTCTCGAGGCTCGAGATTTCGAGTAACACTGTTTCCAAAAGTGAATTTTGGAACCCAGTCATGCAAACGCACGTGAGATCTTATTATTCCCAATCACATTATCTCTGGATAGTCACAAGCCGTGGCCGAAGGGTGTAATCGCACGCGTGTGCAGCCTCACGTCCAGCTAGCAATGGTTCTATATAGTGCTGCATGATATTTTAAGCGGTGTCTTGCTGCGTATCTTACCCACGCGTTGCGTTTTTTCAGTTTCTGGCCGTTTTCTGCCTACTTCCCAGGAAGCACACCAGCAATGGTCCAAGCATGGCTCAATTCTGGCAAAACTTGGTACCAGGCCTTAATCAAAGCTGGCATAACGGCAAAGTGCAACCCAATCCAATGCTGGCCCGAGTTGAAACCAAGATGGCCGAACATTATACCAATGCAGAAGCCATTGTGTTGCTAGCGTAGTACCAGCACTGAGCCACATCGTTGCCATTATTAATGTCAGTTTTCGGCCAATGGCCCTTGCATGACAAATATTGTAAAAGAGCTGGTTCTACACATTGCATCCATTATTATCTCGAACCTTTTGCTAGTGGCATTTTTGATAGCAATTGTCCCCATACTGGCTATGTAGATTGTGGCTAGTAAAACGCGATATAAATATATTAGGTCAAGAATCAAAATCCTCTACACATGCCAATAATTAGAAAAGAACTCTGAAAGACAATTTGGTAACATTTTATTTACAGTTAGACACAAACGGACATTTTCCGTAGACTTAAATGGGTGAGCCTGGGTGATGTTAAAACTGTTTGCTAGTAAGTGCCAATGAGCCATCTCTCGTAAAGCTAGGTGGATGACGGTGGATTAGGCAGGGCCCTCAGGATAGGATTTATGTAACGTGCCGAGGACAGTGAACTGGACAGGGCCTTCAGGGCAAGGAGCTGACGTGCGCATGCTGGTTGGTAAGCGCTCGGCTGACGGCGGGCTGGTCAGGCCCCTGAGGATCGCAATAACACAGTGCTTTCACTGCATTTGCTGCCATCTCTCAAAGCGACTTCCCCCTTATTTGGAGGAGATGCTTGAGCTGGAAAATGAAAACAAATATGATCAGACATGACTGAATGACAAATGAATGTGGCAATGTTTTCACGTTGACAAATCACCATACTGCAACAATAGAATTGAAGCTAAACACATTGACAGAATTACCTGTCTGGTTGGGAAAATTAATTAGCACTTTGAGAGTGATGCCAACCACATGAGCGAATTTATTAAATAATCCCAACGTTTTGGAGCCCATTCGGCTCCTTCTTCCGAAGGTATTCTTCAGAGGTGACGGTGTGCAATTTTTAAAACGGTCCTTCGTGAAAAAAAAGCAGGGGGGGGAGAGCGAAAGCTGGGGAGACACTTGACAGGGCACATTTTCTTGATAGACGGAAAAGGCGAAAGGGTGGGGTGGCTGCGGCGTTGCTGGTCGGCTGGGATGATCGATGCTGGGGGCGCTTGACCCGCGCGAATGCCGTTGAAGGGGAGGCGTGGGGATAGAAGTTTGGGCAGAGAGTTCGAAGGGGTGAATTAATAAACTTTGCCTCGAGAAATTTGTGAGGAAACTTTATTATTTCAACATATATGGCATATTTCGTAGAAGGTGTTACAGAGAAGATTTACAACACAAACACAAACACAAAATGCACCGCATCCGTCCATCTAGTTTACACCTCACACCTAGACAACGCAGTACTTTAGAGTTAAAGAAGTGCAACAAAACTTATTACAGCATAAAATGCCTAGTTTCAAATAGTGTAAATACAATGAGGTCCTCGTGCAAAATTTAAAGGTGAAATTCGAGCAGTTTCATAGGAAGTACAAGCAAAAATAGGCATTTAATACACGTAAAGAAAAAAATAAGGCCGCGTGCGCTTGCGAAAAATGATGCTTGACCTAGAATAGTGAGAACAAGCGCGGTTCCTCGGAATGACTAGCAGAATCAGGCAACCCCCAAGGCATGATAAAATAAAAGTCCCGGAATTTGGGTGAAATAAACAGAGATTTACACGTGTTCTATGCTGGGCCTATTTAAAGCCTGGTAATAAAAAAGTTAGGCAATTACAGACTCTCTACCTTAGCCAGGTCTTTTTCAGTAGTATACATATCGCGTGATAATACTTAGGTTGGCAGCAGTTTATATAATTCATCCTAATACATCATAAAAGAATTGCGTAATTTTTCCTCAAATAATTGCGTTCCCTCGCTTCGAGGAACTCGCCAACGATCTAGCGGTTATTGAAAATGTATTCGATTGGAAAATATATATTATCAAATTTGAAATGTAATCACTACACACAAATTGTTGTTTTTTATTTCTAGTAAACCTAAATGTATAATGCGCCTGTGGGTGCGCGAGATTGAGCCACGATCGCCGGCTCGCCCTCGCACGCTTTCACTCACACATACAGCATACGGCTCGCGGCGACGATTTTATTGCCCTAGGACTTTATACGGACCCTCACGGCGATGGCGATGCCGACGGCAGAAATCCACCTCGGTTGTCGATATAATTCCTATCGCAAAAAATTGAACCTGTGCACTGAACAGTGTGGACAAGAGTTACCAGGAAGCTACATGGCCCCTTCAAAGCGATCATATTCACTGATAGCAACACCGTTACAACCGGTTTCACGAAGGCTGCTTTTTTCCCTTTTTTAATGTTATTTTCTTGTTTTTGTGTTTTGTTACGACCTTGGCGCGGCCACGCCGACGTCACCAGTCGTTTTTTTAACGCCGCTAATCATTCATTTTTGCTGTTATACTATTATCACATGTTAATCTTATTTTATTGCGATAGCAATTATATGGACACTTCAACCGGATTTCTGCCATCGGCGTCACCGTCGCCGTGAGGTTCCGTATAGATAAAATCTGCGCCGCGCGCCGTGTGCCCGAGCGGAAGCGTGCGGGGACGCGCGCTATCACGGAGGGCGAACGCACTCAATCTACCACGGGCAAGCAAGGAAGCGGGAAGCCAGCGCCGGAGGGAGCAGGGGGGGGGGGGGGGCGCACTTCTACTCTGCCAACAACCGCGCTCGTCGCTCGTCCGCACCGTCTCTTATCTCCACACGGCTCTGACCTTTATGCGCCGTGCATTCGCCGCTCAGTTTCCGTTGAAGCGATAGACCGCACGTACCTTCGCCCGCTGCGGCGTATGCTTGCTGCCAGCGTTTTGACAGTCGTTGTCTGCAGTCATTCAGTGTGATCTGTTCGTGTTTGTTTGTGCGCGCTCACACCACGCTTGTTCATTCAGTTAGTAATAGTCGGGCCACATTTTCCTGCGCACGCTACACATGCAATGCTGCCCAGATCGGCAGTGCAGCGCTACAGGTGTGTCCCTTCGCACGCGCTGCCCACGGGAAGCGCTTCTCATCAACACCACCGTTTCACACGCGCCTTCTCGTGGTCATCGAGTCATGTCGGTCTACTTACGCCGCAGCACACCTGCTTACTTAATCAGCTCATGTTTGCTACAATTCATATTGCTACCAAAGCCGCTCACCTTACTTCGTATGACATTGTTGTGTTGCTATCGCATTCATTGCTTCGCCCTCAGGGCGAAACTGTGACATTTTTTATGCTTAACAGCGCCGCAGTAGGCTTCTCTGCACTCAGCCGCGTAATGCGAGAAAGGAAGCTTTCAAGGCAGCCTGGTTTTTCATATGGTTGTCTATATGATAAATTTTATTTTGTTTTGGTATAATTGTATCTTATCTATTATAAAGCTAGCAATCATCTACATTTACACTATTATAGCGATTAAATATCTATTAGAAAATTACGCATTTTTGTGCAGGTACAAGACATGAAACGTTTCACGTGAAATATTTTGCTGGGGTACTCACCAAAGAATGCTTACGCTTTAAAAATGCCTGCGTACCCTACATTAGGTGCGCGGTAAAGAACCCCAGATGGTCATAAATAATGTGTGGCCCCTCAATACAGTGTGCCTCATATTAACATCGTCGTTTTGGCATGTGCCACCCAACAAATAATTTTTTTCACACCACAAAAAAAACAAAAACAAAAAATAACAATATATCACGCGCGGGCCGTGCATGCGCCGTCAATACCTCAACGGCACAACTGCAGCGGCAGCGGGTGGATGACACGAACGCACGTTGAAGGTCTGCATAAGTGATATCGCAAGAAGCAAGAGAAATTTGCCAGCAGTTTTGTGTGTCTGCCAATTGGTATTATTTTACTTATGAAATTATTGGACTTCTCTAGCACCATATACCTGAATTTGGTTTGGTGGTGATGCGTCAGCTTTCTTAGAGTAATTAACCGAGTAGCCCATGTGTATGTAAGCTGATCTGTAACTGTTTTCGCGCTCCCTAGGTCACAGGGTAGTCCTTCGTTGGTTGGGTAGCACATCGGGCTGCTGTGCTGAGGGAACATGGTTTGAAAGAAAAAATTGGGTTTTTACGTGTTAAAACGCCATAGTGGAGGACTCCAGAATAATTTAGACCACCTGGGGTTGTTTAACGTGCACCTACACCTAAGTACACGGGTGTTCTCTGCATTTCGCCCCCATTGAAATGCGGCAGCCATGGCTGTGAAACCTACCGTTTGGCCAACTTTGGTCACTGAGTATACAGAAACGCGTTCATATGTGCCACGCTTGGAGGAACAAACCTATTTCACGCCGACATGGGTTACTTTAAATGAAGGACTGTGTAGGCACCACAGTTAAAGAAACTAATTGACGAGGACCTTCAAGTACGGGGTAATTGCCACTCGGTCTGTGCCGGTCTTCAGTGAACTTCTTTGATGCCAACTCGGGTGACTGGGCGTCTGCCAGTCGGTGTGTGCCTCTCTCCAATGCACGTCATTGAGCCAACTCTGGTAACTAGGTATTATGTGCTGCTGGGAATTTGCCGCTCTACAACGAAGAAATGCATCCCAATCAAACACATGTCACAAGGGTTCTTCAAGGACTGCAACCGGCCGCTTTAGCGGAACGCGCCACAAATTCACTGGGTATGTGCCGCTTTTCTATGAACGTCTTTCACGCCAACGCTTTTGGAGGAGGAGGAAACCACTTTATTTTGCTAATTTGGATTAGTTAGGGGTGGCTACCAGGTGATGCCTGACAGCCACCTCTTCGGCTCTTTTGATGGCCCGAAGTTGAACATCCAGGTTCGGGTTCATAAGTATCGCTTCCCACGCTTCAGGCGTGGGGGCGACCAGGAGATCTGCTGGGGGGGGGGGGGGGGATTCTTCTCTGCAGTCCCAGGGAGTATGATTTAAGGAGGATATGGGCCAACGCTTTTGGAGCTGCGGCATAAATTTACTGTGTACGTCCCATTCTTTAATGAATCTCTCACCAGTGTGGGTCACAGAGTGTGCCAATGGGTGTGCGGCAAGAGAGAAAACTATTCTAAGCGTTCGCAGGCACCGATGCGCCACCCTTCCCGTATCGAAGGCCACGCGTACACTTTTCAGCAGCACTACGAGATGGCGTAGCGTGTCCAAAAACAAGCGCGACAGAGGAGCCCGGTTGCCGCAGGACGCATTTCTCAGCGTTATCAATCACTGGCACGCCATGAATTTCGGAGGCCACGCTCAGGCTTCATGCCTCTGTTAGATGAACCCGAGTGTAGTTAGGGAAGCGCGAAAGACGGTTCCCGCTTTAGTATAGGACTCGTTAAAACGGTGGCAAAACGTTGTGGCGCTATGTTGATTCAATGTTAAATGCAATACCGCCGAGGGTCATCCTGAGATGGATCATGCTGATTATTTTTATTGTCACTCCTAACAAGCAGTGTAGTTTTATAATTAGTCCCGTGTACGAGCGCTTGCGATGTCTCCGGTAGCTTCGATGAAAACTCGTTGGTGGTACAGAACAGACTTCACGCCTGCCTCTGTAAAGACATCTGTTCCTCATGCATGTCCCAATGCGGCACACTCTACTCCCAAACCTTGCGGCTCCCGTGCCGGGGTTCACGACCTGCGGGAAAGCGAGACACTTCCTCATTTACTACGAACAATAACTTTGCACTCATATTGAACCTTACAAATGAAATCTAGCACTTTGACTAGAAGATATCCGGAGTACAATTTGATGATATTGTTGCACAAACAGCTTATATTTACAAATATTTACAATTACGGCGAGTAGCACACGCGTAACAGCAGCCAGTCAAGATGGCGAGGAGCAACCTCTACCTCCTCTTCATCGGTGCCGGCCTAATGCTGTAGTCTTCTCTCTCGCGGCATTGCCACCCGGGCGAAGTCACGCGCCACATCCGGGCAAGTTAGAGCTCAGCATCAGCGGACGGGTTATACGGCTTTAGCCGAGCAAATTGAACTACGTCAGTCAGGACCGGCGCAGATGGTAACATTGGCTTTGCCGATGCAATCTCATACGCCACGTCGGGAACATGGCACAGAACGCACTAAGGATCGTGGTAGCAGGCTAGAAGCTTCACTGAGAGACCATTGCAACGCGTCGAGTTGGCGACCAGAGCACCACCAAGGGTCCAGGAGCGTAATACACATCTTTGTGACGGCAATTATAACGGATCTTCTGTGACACCTGTGACATCTGAAGGCGGTCGCGCGCGATATGACGCGCAGTGTTCAACCTTGGGATGGCATCTTGCACGTACTGGTTGTTGTGGAGCGGCTGATATAGTAATGTATCCATGAAAAGTGTCAGTTCCCGGCCAAAAAGAAGATAAAACCGTGAAGAACCTGCCGTATCGTGGCGTGACGAATTGTAGGCGAATGTAACAAAGGCTAATGTAGCATCCCAACGCGGTGGTGGACGGAAGCGTACATGGAACGCATGTCGGTTATCGTGCGATTCCGGCGTTCGGTGACGTCGTTTGTATAAGGGTGATAGGCAGTGGTGACTGTTTTTTGTGGAACATGAGCGTGGAAAGTCATCGATGACACGGGACAAGAAGTAAGAACCGCGATTGGTGAGCAGTTGACCAGGAGCTCCGTGATGCAGAATCACATCGTGGAGAGCTGGTTGGAAGTTCGCGCGTAATAGCGTCACGCATGGCATAGTCCGTCGCGACAGGGACGGATTTGTTCCCTGATGCTGATGTAGGGAAAGGTCAGAGAAATTGGAAGCCCACGCGAAATAATGGCTGAAGAAGGACATCGATAGGCTGAAGGACGCCAGCGGGAAAGTCGGTGGTCTCTTGCGTCACTGGTACAGTTCACAATTGCTAACATTTTTGTGTATGGAGAGATGAAGCACAGGCCAAAAGAAACGACGCAGCACGCGATCATAAGTGCGTATTACACCAAGATGGCCTGCTTTAGGTTCGTCGTGAAGCTGCTGGAGGGCTGTAGAACGCATGAGGGAGGGCACCACCAGCAAGTGCTCAGGGCCATCGGGGCATACACTGTTGCGGTATAAAGTTCCATTATGTAAGGTAAACATCCAGAATTATTCGCCAAAGGCCCCGAACTGAGACGGTAAATGATGGAACGCAACGCCGGATCACGCCCCTGTTCAACGCCGAAATGAAAAAACTGTGATATGGAAAGAACGCAGCCATCGGTGTCAGGTTTGGTGTTGTCGGGTGGATCCAGGGTGCGGACAGACAGTCCGCGTCGTGATGTAATTGGCCAGCTATGTGGACGACGGAAAACGAGTACTCTTCTAATAGAAAACATCAGCGTCCGAGACGGCCTGTAGGATCTTTCAGAGAGGAAAGACAATAGAGCGCACGGTGGTCAGTCACTACCGTGAATGGAGGTGCGGCCAAGGAGGTGCGGAGGCCAAGGAGGTGCGGCCGAATGTTGGAGATGGCCCCAACAATGGCAAGGCATATCCGCTCGGTAATTGAGTTATTGCGTTTTGGGGCAGAGAGCAGGCGGCTGGCATACGCTATGATGCAGTCACGATCCTGCTGGCGGTTAGCAAGGACGGCTCCGATTTCGTATTCACTGGCATCCGTCCGAACTTCCGTAGGAGCAGATGGGTCGAAGTGCGCGAACAGAGAATTCGTCAGAAGGCGGATAAGCACAGAAAATGCATGAGCTTCTCGATGGCGCCAGAAGAAAGGCGTATCTTTCTTGAGAAGGTCGGTGAGTGGACAGGCGATATCAGGGAAATTTTTTACAAAGCGACGAAAGTAGGAACATAAGCCAATGAAGGAGCGAACGTGTTTGGTTGAGCAAGGTACAGGGAAGTGCTTCATGAGGCGAATTTTTTCTGGGTCAGGGGTCTCGGAGTCGCTTCTCAGGACCTAAAATAAAGTTCATTGCCTGTCTGTCTGTCTGTGAGGTCGGATTCCTACACCATTAACAAGGTGACCGAGCACAGTTATTTCGCGGCGACCAAAATGGCACTTGGATGATCGAAGTTGAATACCGGCGTTGCGGAACACTTGGAGAATGGCCGAGAGGCGCTGAATATGGCTGGTAAATGTTCAGGAAACAATGCCGTCATCTAGCTAACATAAGCAGGTCGACCATTTGAAACCACGGAGGAGTGAATCCATGATGCGCTCAAATGTGGCTGGCGCCTTGCATAGACCGAAGGGCATAACTTTAAATTGGTATAGCCCGTCAGGTGTCACAAATGGGATCTTCTCGCGTTCCATAGGATCTACGGCAACCTGCCAATAGCCACACAGGATGTCGATAGACGAAAGATAACTCCCTCCGAGGAGGCAGTCTAGGGCATCATCTATGCGTAGCAACGGATATACGTCCTTCTTAGTGATCTTGTTCGGGTGTCTTTAGTCAACACAGAAACGCCAGATGGCGCCTTTGTTTTGACAAGGACAACTGGAGGAGTCCATGGTCTAGTCGAAGGTTGTATAAAGTCTATTGCCGCAATCTTGTCGACTTCTGTTTGTATAATCGCCCGTTCAGCAGCAGAAACGCGATACGGACGGCGATGAATAGGGTTTGCGTCGCCGGTGTCGATTCGGTGCATGACAACCGTTGTCTGGCCAAGTAGGCCGTTGTCGAAGTCAAAAACGTCCCGGTACAACGCTAACACATGGCAGTGCTCATCAGCCTGCGCAGGTGAAAGGTGCGCGGCTATCATTTTGTTGAATTCACTGGTGGACAAGCTGGTGGATCCTGCTGCACACGTCAGACTCCAAGGCGCTTCAGATGTTAGCGTAGAGATCTGACAGCCATTGGGGCATGCCAGCGTTGCAGCAGCAATTCCGGATGGTAGAACACGAGTGGATAAGCCAAAGTTGAGCACATGCAGATAAGCTTCGTTTTTGACAGTTTTGACAACCGTGTGTGGTAGGGTCACATTGTGTGCCAAGACAACGTCAATAATAGGGGATGCAACGTAATCCCCGTCAGCGACAGCAGGAGAGGGCGTAAAAAGAACATAAGTAGTGGATGGAGCCGGCAATCGCACGAACTCTAAAGAACATATTTGCGTAGGCTCAACAGGAGGAGTCTCGGGGGCAGAAGGGAGTTCAATTTGAAGGGCACCGGTGCCGCAATCGACAAGGGCTGAATGTGTGGACCAAAAGTCAATGCCAAAGAACACGTCGCATGGGCACTGCTCAAGCACAAGAAACTGAGCGCTCGCCCTATGGCCAGATATAGTAACGCGGGCAGCACACGTTCCAACAACAGTAGGTGTGCTTCCATTGGCGACACTTACTAACTTTGCACGGCGGGTATCAGTACTTTCTTCAGGTTCTCAGGAAGACTATACCGCTCATCACCGAGATTTGTGCAGTGGTGTCGATAAGGGCCGTAACAGTAACACCGTTGACTTGGACTTCGAGCAACTGAGAGCGGGTAGGGACAGTCAGACGAGGATTTCGAAGCCGGATAAAGAATTCAGCGTCATCTTCGGGTGCTGCATTGGCTAGTTTTCCGATGCGTAGCGTCCAGAGTTGGCAGGTGACGGGAAACGGCGGGCTTGCGGTGAGCGAGATCGGCGATTGGGCGGCGATGGTCACCTGCTGTACACGTTGGTACGAGTGTCGATGTTGAGCGTGTGAGTCGGTGGAGAGCGGGACGAGGGTGCACAGGGTAGCCTTCAGGACGAGGGCTCCGGTTGCTCCAGCCAGTCAGCGACGTCTGACGGCTCCAGCAGTGTCGCGCAATATGCCCAACTCGAGAGCACACGAAACATATTGGTCGATCATCCGGCGTCCTCCACTCAGCGGGATTGCGGTATCGCGAGTAAAATGCTGGTTCCGCGGTGCGACTGGTGGAACTGTTGGTGTGACTGGTACGACTAGTGGCACGCGAACAGTGCAGACAGAGGAGAATCCCAAATTAGTGACCTCTTGCCGAACAACGGCTTCAATCAATGAAACCGTAGGCTGGTTGGCAGTTCAGACATCGGGCATGAGAGGGGCTGGTGACATTGCTTCTAGTTCACGACGAACGATCCGTGTCACAGTCTTCGAAACCAGCGATTGTAACGTAGGTAGTGGTTCTTCGCATGACGGCGATGCGGCAGTATTGGGGAGCCTGGTGAATTGCGGGGCGATACGGCGGGATTTGGCTTGTTCGAATTGCCGACACTCTTTCACAATAGCATCCACGGTGGCATAGTTCCTGAATACTAAGATGTTGAATGCGTCATCGGCGATACCATTGAGTATGTGCGCGATCTTGTTCGCTTCGGGACATGTTACCGTCAACTTTACGCCAAAGCGCTCGAACATCCTGAATATACGAAATGTATCAGTAGATGAATGCGCGCGAGAGCCAAGTTCTGTTTTAGCGGTTAGCTGATGACCGAAGGGCTTGCCGAACAAGTCATTCAGCTTTTTTTTTTTCGCAAAGGTCGCAGCTGGTCAGATCGTGCTGATGCGTCTTAAACGAACCAAACGTGCGTGGTTCGTTTAAGATAAAATGCCACATTTACCAGCCTAAGCGTATCGTACCACCTGTTCTGTTAGCTGACACACCCATACCATGCAATCAAATCCTCGACGTTAACGTCATCTGTGCCACAGAAGGTGCCCAGTTCTTGCGGAAGCGATAAGATGACAGACGGTAGGTTCTGGCGCGGTGCGTGCTTCAGTGGTCATCACCGAGGGAACAACGCGGCGACCACTTCGGAGTTCCGTGCTTGGGGGATGGTGATGAACAGGCAGCGTATACCCAGCACCATCAGAAAAGTTTCCACAAAAAGCGTATATTTTTCAAATATTTACAGATGCGGTGAGTAGTTGTTGACCTGTGTGGTTCTGGCGCATACCCACTGTAAGGGATTGGCCATGAATCTGGTGGTTATATTCGGTTTATAAAAACAAGGGAATTAACGATTATGAAGATTTTGTGAGGGGAGAAAAAAAACTAATTAATAGTAGCATAGACCCAACAGCTGCCAGCCAAGGTAGATGTAGATGTAGAGCCTTGGAGTTACTGGCACATACCCACTCTGGGGGATTGGCCAAGAACCGGGTAGTTTGAAATAACAATCAGAAGGGAGATGTATAAAACAATACAAACATAAATGTGGGAATATATACGCATCTGAAGATGAATAATTAGAATATATGAAATGACTTGAATAGAATAAAGGAATAAATGATGACTAAAAAAATGAAGTAGACAGCAAGTCATCAAATTTGTAAAAATATTTCGCTACCCTAAGCCGTGATTCTGTAATCTAAATCTTTCTGACCCTGTAATGTAATTCTGGATGGCATCTACAACCTTCCCGTCGCTGTGCCCAAGGGTAGAGGCCCCCAATGATAGTAAATTTTGAACATTTAATTGGCGAGGAGCAACTTCTACCTCCTCTTCATCGGTGCCGGCCTAATGCTGCAGTCTTCTTTTGTCTGACGGCAATATACCCATATGTATAGCAACGAAGCATGCATATAACTTAACGGAATTTTTGCAACTGTAGGACTTCCTGAGTTATAGCTATTTCAACATAGGTTTGCGGAACCTAAACGTGAATGCGCACTTGTGCACTCCGCAGTGCACTGGTTGAATATTTGTGAATATAAGATGTCCGATGGCACCAGCGGTCGTAAAGTTACCTACGTTAAACAAAATAAAAAATGCGTTTTTATTATTTCTTGGTTACACAGTACAGGGAATCACTACATATCACTGCTACATCGAACTTTTTTGTTTCTATTGTTCAATAAAGCATCTCAGGTTGCCATTACACTTGCTATAAAGAACTGTGCGTTTAGCTACTCACAGGGTGACAGTAGCCCAAATTATGAATACTGTCAGGTACCATAAACACTAGATCATATATTTTGCGTTTGTCCCGCTCACGTCCAAGAACGACAGAAACTGGTCACTTCCATTGCAAACGTTGATAAGAGGTCGCTATTAGACGAGTTTCTTTTAGGTCCTTGGCCCAATGCAAACAGCGCAGCCCAGATAACTAGTCCCGTTATAGCCTGTCTACAAGCCACTGGATGGACGCACGGCTATTAGAGATGCCACAAGGTTGTAAACTTGTATATTAGATTTTTGCATGTCAGTGTTTCACGGTAGCTTGAGTTTGACAAAGATAGTCTTCTGTTAGTTTTTATTTGTTTTGATGACGCTATGGTTAATGCCTCGTATAGTTCGACACGTCACTCGAACGGCAACGGCCGCGCGTGTACAATCGCTTTTTAGTTACCCTGTCGGCCATGGTTTATAAATGCAAATTTTCCTTTAAATAACTTCTGTTCTTAGTCAGCGCCAGTGTCGTGTTCTTCTTTGCCTGTGTCCTTGTCTATCCAGTGCTGCTATTTTCCTAATCCATTACTATCGACTTGATTTCCCGACAGGTCGTGTTTTACTATAGAAGCGAAAATTATTGAAGGTAAAAGCCTAAGGTGTATATGTTGGCGGTGACCTTGGCGAAATATAGCCGACGCCGCAAACAGTAAAACCACGTCATAAAATGCTTGGATTGACGTCACATTTCTCAGGGAGGTTTTTATAAAGAAAGGAAATTAGCGGCTTTGAAAAGAAAATTGGTACATTTCGGTCTGGGTGGGAATGGAACCAGGGCCTCCGGGGTGCGAGCCGAGCACGATTCCTGGATGCCACGGTTGCTTTTTTTATTGTCTTTATTACCATCTTGGCTCAACACAGTTTATCGAAACATGCAAGCTGATCCATATACACATATTAATAAAGGGTTCTGATCAAACAAAAAAGTCGTCACCTGGCTTTAGGTGACTCTATGCGGCTAAATATGTTCCACGTCTGCTCCAAGGTTCTGGCTTACTAAATCTGTGCCTAGTACGTCGCAGCCATCTTGCTTACTAGTGCGTGCGTCAATAGGCGACGCACATGACAGTGCGAATGAGGTGGCGCCAAGTCATCAGTCTATAAAATGAGCACGTTGATGACGTTTCGATGTCTAGAAACGGTATAATGCTTTCGCATTCCCATGAGTAAGCAGTCTCATATGACTGTCGAATTTTAAGTTTAGTAATTGCTGTCACAGCAACTGTTGCGCAGAAAAGCGGGCGCGCGCTCTGCGCACTGACGTCACAGTCGGAGCGGCGGCGGCGGCTTTTAGTGTCGGCGAGGAGCGATGGTGGAGCGTGCACGCTCATTCGGCTCGCGAGGGCGGCCGCGCAAGTACGCCACCGCGGAAGAAGTGCGTGCCACTGTGCCTTAGTGAGGAGGTTGTCTTTGTGTCGCACGTGTACTTCCCATTGTGGCTCGTTACCTCTTGCAAGAATTGTAGCCCCCGATTGTATACCTGATTGCATTACCAATGTGTGTTACAAAAAAGTGTAACCCCGTTTGTATAACTTCATGTTTTAGCAAATCAGCAGCAGGCTTGCGCTTTCTTCAGTTACAAGAGTGTAACGCCTGCCTAACTTTTTAAATATATACTAGCAACATAATTTGCAGTGAAATTATTATTGTCAATAATTCTTATGTTTTGGACCGTTATACCTGCGTCGTTCTGGAAAACATTACAGCTAGATGAAAAATTATGGTAAAAACGACGTATATCTTCTATATGTTGGATTAGGTAAAAAACGCAAACTGATTTAAGTAAAACCTTAGTGAACACTGTTAATAAAGGCACTCGTTCGTCTCTTAGGAATATATGTATATTTCTTCCTGTATGCTAGTTTTAAATAATGCTAGTCTAAGCAAAAATTTCTCTTCAGCATATATGTTCCCAGCTGAGAAAGCGTGCTATGTAGTATGTTGTAGTCCTCCAGCTTCCGCGTAATAAAGTTTGTTACTGCTTTACTATGGAGTAATGTTATTATATGAACATGTTGCATACGAGTGTTTTTGTAATACTGAGATCTCCAATGACAAAAAACCGAGCATGCGGAATAATGAGTTTTCCCCCGTTTTTATTCCAGGAATCAATTCATCATTCGGGGATCTGCATTTAGCCGATGCGAAGCGATGTAACGTAAGCCGACCAACGCCGAATGTGACTTTGTTCAGAAAACCGCACCTAGAATAAATTTGGTATCTGCTGCGTTCTTCTTCACCACAGTAAGAAGCGGACATGGTTGACCAGATTTCTCAAAGTTTAGCACCTACCCATGTTTTGCTGCATCCAAGGCATCCAAGTCAGTACAAAAGAGGACCAACAGACAAGTGACCAGTGAAAATCGAACTATATTTAATGACTTGTTGTCCAGTGTTAAACAGTTCGGTCCCTCACTGGAATATGTAAACGTATAGTCTCCCGTAAACTTTCTTTTCCGTAAATCTTAGTCTGAATTGTTCCTCCCAGCAGCTCTGAAGAAGCATTCGCCCAAGATGTGTGGACACGCTGGGACCTCTAACCATATTATGCAAGGACGCTGCTTGAACCAAATTGCAATGAGCAGAAATTAGGAATGTTTCATGCAGCAATGCGAGTTGTTTTAGCTGAATGATACAAAACAGGCACCCTTTATTCTTACCTGAGCACATGGTGTCCCTTGAGCTACTTGGACTTGCTTATTATTACACTCAGCCTGGCAGGTAACAGTAAGCTGTAAGAATTGAGACGTAGGATTCGCAAAATTCTATGGCATATTTGAGAAAATGTTTGTGCAACTTTCCGATCTTTCAGTAAAGCTTTTAGTCCGAATTTGAGAGATTTTTTTAGTACCGCCTCTACTTACCAGATCTCCGTACCACGATAAAACTTTGTGCTTGCAGCCATTTGCGTCAAAGTATAATCCTGCAGAACAAGAGGAATTTTTTTATCAGATACGAGCGAATAACATCTCACAGATACGAAATGAGCGTTAAAGTGCACATATTTGCGCATATGACGTAAGCAACGCCAACAACAACGGCAACCGTTACGACGACCATTCCTTTTGGTTAGTTGATAAGTTTACAAGTGCTTGGGCGTTTCACAATTTCAGACTCGGAACTGTAGCATTAATGTCTATGTTTTCTGTCTCGTGCAGCTTGCGCCGCCTAATCTAATATTGTCTGCAGCAGCATGTACTATCAATCAAAAAAGCTTACGGAACAAGGGATCTGACAAAAAGCTGAATATCTCCGCAGCCTCAAAACGCCAGCCTGGTATTCGCATTTTCAGCCTCTGCTGCTATACGCGAACAACATTGTGATATACGGTTTTACTGGGGACTTTTAAAGGCTGGTCGCATATTTAGCGCTTTCTGAGATCCCGTGGTCCGTGAACTTTTTTGGTCGATAGGACATGGGCCTTACTGCCGTGTCATTTATTAAACGATTCTGGGCCCAAACATTTCCATCATTAGGGGGCAAAGGTGGGCAAACAAGTCTTTAAAAAGGTCATGTGATGACAAGGTTTTGCAGTTATTATCGCCCTGGCGGAGCTTCGTTGTGATAAATAACCTCAATTAAAGAAGCAAACAATATTGCTTGAAAGCAAGACGCCACAAACGCATGGGGTCTAGTTTAGCCTACCTTACAGATGAATTTATTATTGACGAAATAAACAAGCTCTAAACTGAGCCTTGTTGCTTATAGTGTTGTCAGCCCCTACTGTTTGTTTCTTATAGACTGAGCTGATATTTGTGCAATAATGCGTTTAGGCCTGTCGCCTGTTGCAAAATAAAGCATCTCATTCATTTCGACTCTGCACTTTCCTTTCACATTTGCAGCAAGACAATATTGGCGGAAATCTGAGGCGCTATAGCGAACAGTTATTGGATTCACTTTCTATTTCGTATCTCTAATTAGCACGGCACAATTGGTTAAATATTCCTGGCGCGTGCGCAATTACGCTGTTTGTCATGCGACCTCAAGAAACTGTGAAATGTCCACACTTGGCATGACGTGCACACGCAAATTTTGCCCATGATTAGGCCGAAAAAGAAAAAAAAAACTTCATGATTCCATACCTTGCTCGTCATTAGCCCTCCGCTAGTGGTCAAACTTTATTGGGCAGCGCCTTCTAATATCTGTCACGCGACATCAGAAAAGCCACAAAACTAAGCATGTCAACATGACGCGTACCCATTAACGATGCATAATTCTGGAGCACAACAATTACATCTTTCGAAAACGTGAGAGGCTACATCTTTCCTAAAGGAGTAGAAGTATTGAATGAAACTAAGACATCCACCCTGTTGTATCTTGTAACCAGCAGGGGGCCACTCCACTCCAGCGCCACCATTACAGTAAAAATGGCCTACCCAAGCAGGGGGCGTGTCTAAAGATATTATGTGTATGTACCGGCCAGTAGTCGTCAATACGCCTCTTGCGCGTCTCTTTAATAATGGCGACGAGGGTGGGATAAACCGCCGGTCATGATTCAAGCAGCAAGCAGCAGCAGACATCATGGACAACGATCTGCCACCGTCCTCTAGCCACCGACCGTTCGTCGGGCACCTGACGGAATTCTGTACCACGACAGGTAACATGGCTATCTACTTCGAGCGGTTCGAGGCCTTTGCGAGAGTGAATAAGCTGGAAGAACAAAGCAAAACGGATGTTCTTATCACGATAGTGGGTGACAGTGCGTACGCCACATTGCGGAACTTGATGTTTCCGGAGGCTCCTGAAAAGAAGACGTATCAAGAGAAAAACAGGCGCTTCTGAACCATTACGTGCCAAAGCGGTCGATAGTCACGGAGCGTTACAGCTTCCATAAACGCACACAGGGATCGCGAGAGGCAGTTGACGACTTCATCTTGGAATTGAAACGGTTGGCAACGAACTAGTCGTTTGGAACGTTTTTAACTGAGGCACTCAGAGACCAGATTGCAGTGGGTGTGCGCAGCGAGGCGATTCGATGAAAGCTTTTGGCCGCTGAAGATGACAAAGGGCTAACATGGGACAAGCCATGTGTTATCGCCACGTCCATGGAAGCCGCGGAATACCACGCGAGGCAGATGCTACCAGGACGAGGCGCGACCCGAGAACAAGAGGACGACGTCAAGTGGCAACGCGGCGACAGTGCCGCGACTACGCGACCGACCAGCGACTGTCGACGACGTGGTATACGGCGGCTGCGAGGAAAGGGTCTGCTGACCAGGACAGGATGCAGTCGTGTTTTCGTTGTGGGGGTCGCCGCCACCAGCTGGACTGTCAACACATCAAGGCAAGGTGCTACAGTTGTTCCAGACGGGAAGTTTAGCTATTATGTGTAAGAGAAGGCAGGGCAATTTCACCGCGGAAGAGGACGTGTCTAGCTTAGAATTGTACGCGTTAGGAGAAAGGAGTTCAGCCGTACAAAGTTGATATGAATTTAAATGGGGAAACAATTGCCATGTAAATAGATATGGGCTCAGCGGTATCTATTATGCCTGAAAGTGAATTTGTGAAATATTTTGGACATCTGCCATATCAGCCTGTGCAGTTTCGCTTAAGGACATACAATCTCAAGCGTTCCCTTGAAGGGCAGTGTCACTGTAAATGCAGCTCATGAAGGCAATTGTTTTAGACTGCCGCTCGTGATAGCTGCGAATGAACAGGGGCGCACGGTACCGGCATTGCTTGGCCGAGACTGGTTGAAGCATATTCGCCTAAAGTGGTCACATGTGTTGCGAGTGAACACAATCGCTAAACAGGAGGGGTTGCTAGACAAGTACAAGTATGTGTTCACGGGCCCAATTGGAACTATTAAGGGGTTTGTGGGCTCCATTGTTTTGAAGCAGGGAGAGCAACCTGTATTCTGTAAAGTCAGGCCAGTGCCATACGCCCTGAACGACAAATTTGAAAGAGAATTGAAGGAGTTGGAATCGGCAGGTCTGTTGTACACGGTGCGTGAAAGCCAATGGGCTACCCCCGTCGTAGCAGTTCTGAAGAGTGATGGAGAAGCCGTCAGGCTCTGCGATGACTACCATGTGTCTTTAAACCCCTGTATTACAGTTGCCCACTACTCGCTACCGTTGCCTGAAGATGTGTTTGCGTCGTTGGCAGGGGGGACTTGTTTCAGTATGCTTGATTTATCGAAAGCTTACTTGCAACTTCGAATGGATAACCTTTCGCAAGAGTTGCTATCGATAAATACACACCTTGGCCTTTTCCGTTTCACGCGTTTATCGTTTGCTGTCGCGAGCACACCTGCCATTTTCCAGTCAGTAATGGATCGAGTATTGGCTGGCTTGGAGGGCACAGTGTGCTATCTCGATCATGTTCTCATAGCAGGAAAGACTGAACACGAGGGCCTGAGACGCACCAAACAAGTGCTGCCGAGGCTACGGAAGCATGGGATGCGTGCCAACGCTGATAAATGTCAATTTCTTCAAAAACGCGTCCGCTATCTTGGTCACTAAATTGACGAGGTTGGCATGCATCCTACGAAAGATAAAGTAGAAGCCATGTTAAGGGCTCCAACCCTGACTGGCGTCTCCAAATTGAAGGCTTTCCTAGGGCTGGTGAATTTTTTCGCTAGATTCCTTTCCCAAACAGCCACGACCTTAGAACCGCTCTACAAGCTCGTCAGAAAAGATTGTCCGTGGGAATGGACAAAAGAGTGTGAAACCAGCTTTCTGAAATGGAAGCTGCTTCTGAGCGAGGACTCAGTGCTAGCTTTTTACGATGGAAACAAACCGCTGCGCTTGACATGTGACGCATCGGCATACGGCCCTGGAGCGGTGCTCGCGCACACCGAAGGTCGCTGCGAGAGACCTATCGCATTCGCGTCACGCACGCTTACAGTGACCGAAAGAAACTATGCACAAATTGAGCGCGAAGCTGTAGTCATTATTTTCGGCATTAAAAAATTTCATAAGTAGTTGTTCGGTCGGCAGTTTGGAATAGTGACTGATCATCAGCCGCTGACGCAGTTGTTTGATCCGAAGAGACACAGCAGCCAAGTAGCGATAGCAAGAGTGCAGCGATGGAAAAATTTCTTGGCTTGTTATCAGTATGTCATCAAGTACAAGAAGGGCCAACAAGTGGGCCACGCAGATGGCTTGTCGAGGCTTCCGTTAGAAACAACTACGGGGGAAGAACAAGAAATAAATGCACCTAAATGTAGTAATTGCTACAAAGGAAACCCATACGGTTTGCTCGAGAGAAAAGCCTCGCAGTTGAACAAAAATTCGCCCTGGTCCGGGACTCGAACCCGGGATCACCGCCTTTCCGGGGCAGCCGCTCTACCATCTGAGTTAACTAGGCGGCTACCAGATTGCTCGGTTGCTCGGGCACTCGCTACTAAGAGCTGTAGGCAAAAATGAATTTCTTTGGCATTAATATTTTGTTTTCATTGCAATAGAACTTTGTAGAGCCATTTTCTCACGTATATATATGACATCGCTCAGCGATCACTTCTTATCCGAGGACTCATTTTAAAAGCACTTTCTGTTTCAAGCCAGAGAAAGTTTCAAACAGCCCCCGCAAGTTTATCTATGGGTACAGGACGCGGACGAATGGCAGATGATAGCACCATATTCTCCTCCTGATATCTAGTTTCACTGTGCTAGCTCATCCCCACCAAGCCCTCAACTTCTGCGTGCTCCGGACCTCTTGTCAGCCAATGAGATAAAGAAAACAAGTTAAAGTAAGCAAGGCTATTCGCTTCGAAAGCCAACAAATGTAACCTCCTACAAAACAAGGAGAAGGTTTGATTGGGAGGTAGTAACAACTCTGTGGGGGAACCGCCCGCTGTTTGCGTCGGTGGCTGCCTAAATTTGATGCCAAGAGATTGGAATGAAATCAGAAAGTAACAGTTTTACTTCACAAGGTCCTGTTTTGTACACAACAGTAAATAAAACGCTGCCGCGGAGCCACTGTCATGAGCGAATTGTGCCAACGTTGTGCGAAATGCCAGTCGGAAAAAAAAGAAAAGGAAGAAGACGGACACCTGCTTACGGCACGAGGTAGTGGCTCATTCAAGAAAAATGAGGCGGCAGCGTTTCCATGCGACACGAGTGAGCGGAGCCACAAAGTAACAACGGCAATGCAACCAATCAGTGACTGACACAGTCTCATACAAAGGTAGAAAAGTAAGAACACTTCTAAAAGAAGTGCGAGACAAGGCAAGAGGGCGAGAAGATGAAGCCGCTGCATCTGAGGCTTGAGGAAGCTGTGGAGTGGCGGGCCTGAGCTTCGCGGCTTCAATTTGAGCCAAGGCAATTGCCTCTGTGCGAATTGCACGGGAATTTCATTTACTTTTCTGCGTCAAGGCATAAAAGAGTGTTGTGGTAAACATGTGTGTTAAAAAACAGTCAATTTTTGCAAATATTTTGATGGCGCATATCTCCAAAAATGGTGTTATTCTCCAAATTCATCCTGAGTGGATGCACATTGCAAACTCGCACGTTACAATTCGCACTAGTTCGTAAAATAGTTCTTTCTAGAGTTTACGTGCTAAAACCAATTTGGATTATAAGGCACACCATATTGGAGGTTCCGGATTAATTTTGACCACCTGGGGTTATTTAAGAAATTATTTAAAGAAGTTTTAATTAGTTGAACATGTATTTGGAGTTCTCGTGGAAGTTATGTACGCCTCTATCAATAATCTAGTATAGAGACTAGACTTATACTATCTGCAACAGATTATTTGTAAAGAGAGAGAGAGAGAGAGAAGTCACAAGGGAAAGGCAGGGAGGTTAACCAGGCTGAGCCCGGTAGGCTACCCTGCACTGGGGAAGGGGGAGAAGGGATTTAAAGAGGAGAAGGTAAATTTCGGAAAGCTTTACGGAAAAACACCCGTATAGTTTTTTTTGTTTTCCTGTACAAAACTAGCGTCGTATTTAGACGTCAAACCCAAAGAACCTCGTTGCAGCCATCAATTATCTTTTCTTATGAAGTAAATACACAAAATAATGATTTTTGCAGTTTTTGTTTCCATAGAAAGTGGAGCACTTACCAAAGTCAGGTCGCTGAGGACGAGGTACATCTTTAAGCGAAACACAAGGAGGTTAGTTATTATTTTCCTTACAATTTTCTTGTGAGATTTAAGGTAAGTAAAGAAGTCCGTTATGTTTTATTACAATTAAGACACTCATTACTTCTCAAACCCGCCATGGTGGTGTAGCAACTGTGACATATCGCTGGTCAGCATGAGGTTGCGGGTTTGAACACATGCAGCAGCAGCCCCATTGCGATAAGTACGAATTGCGAGAATGATCATGTATTCAGCTATTCCTGCTTGGTATTGAACTGTAGGTGGTCCAGATTATGCTGGTGTCCACCACAACAGCATCTTTCATAGCTCTAGTGTTGCTTTGGGACATTAAGCCGCACAAAACAATACATTCGTTTCTGCTCATGCGTTGACATTTTAATAATTGATCTGTCTGTCGAGACTTCAAATATACAATGCAGTAATACGTGTGGGCCCAAAAAAATTGATTTCAATTTGCGAAAATCCTCAAGGCTTATGTTTACAGCCCACATTGCATTCGCCTATAGTGTTGCAGCTCGAAGCTGCGCTGTTCGCGAGGCGATGAGAGAAAAGGCAAATACAACTTTAAACGCTTTAGCCGTAGTGGTCATCAGTGGTTCAGGCAACAGAGCTCACGTTAGAACTGAAGCCTCAAGCACCACAGCAATACTGTCCTCAATATTGTGCAGTCAGAGATTTGAGACTTTCCAGGACTCCCTGACAACAACAAAAATTACCGAATCACCACTTGTTCATTTCGCCTTCCGAGTCCTTTTCTACATGGACAGTACCAGTGAGTGAGCAACAGTTTCAGACAAAACAAAGTAAAAGAGAAACAGTGCATTATCTTCTTCAAGCAGCCATAGCAACCAATGCACGCAGCCATGCTATTTCCTCAAAACTTTGTGCTAGAAATATAATCACTTCCGTTTTCTTAGGAAGCATCATTAAATGACTTTAACGTTTAACAATGTGAGCAAGTAAGCTAGTGATTCTTTACCAAAAAATTGTCATGCCTGAATATCAGGCTACCTGTTTCAGTCTTCCAAATATAGGTACTTTTGATTTGAGTCCAGTACATCAAAATAAATAATAACTTTCACTTACGTCTGGTGGTCGTACTTGCTTTTTCTGCAAAAAGCAGAACCAATAAAATCAAATCTCAGATTATTACTGAGGCACCTTGGTCCAGTGTTTATTTAGTTATAGACTGCTACCCCTGATTCACGTCTGTGCTCAACATTTCTCAAAAATTATTATAATGAAAGCACAGCCTGCTGTACCTCAGCATTACGTCATAATGTACACTTCCGACCGGTGCTTTGTTGGCTTCTAACATGGGGGAGTAAAATTGAAAAATGCCATATGAGCTTAAGAAAGAGAAAGACATTCCTGGAAGCTGAAGGTGTTAGCCATGTACCTGCAGTGCTTTTAAGCATGAACTTGTTTTATCTCCCGTTGTCGGCGATCTTCAAGTGAACTTGAGCCAAAAGCCAGCGCCGTTATCCCGGCCCTCAAACGAGAACATCGAGGCATCGTGGCGAGAAAAAACGAGGTCATCCGGTTGACCAGTCAAAACTTATGAAGATGCGGTCTCTGGCCCCCAACCCTTTGCACAGGAGCGCAGTACATACGCTAGTTGCTGCCGAAACAAGTAACAAAAATATTTCGTCCGATTCCTTCCTAATGTTTGTTCACAATATCACTCAAGCTGTAACTTCTAGTACGCTGAAGTTTTAATTGACATTTCCAAAAGTTATGTTCAAAAGGCACATACAAGGCACCATACATTTGATTGTCATCTTTTGGCACTGTGCGCTTTTCAACGCCAGCGGTTAGTGAGTTGGCCGCACATTTGCAGCCGACCACTTCGACGCGACAAGAAAAAGAAGCGACAGACGCTGAGCGCACTGCACTGTTGGAAGAAGAAAGGCTGTTGAAGTTGGCGGCACCACAGGCAGCAAAAGACGCCATATAGGTAGCCATTTCGTGCTTACATCCACTCTCGATTACGGGAGAGTCAGCAATTTTTTTACTACTTCATGTGAGGTGTTTGGGATGACGCAAAGAGAAGAACAAATAAGGAAAAGAAAAAGGTACAAACAAAAATAAACACACAAATGAAGCCCAGATGACTAAGAAAAGTTCCAAGAACGAATGTGACATCCGTCTTGTATAAGTGTGACAACACCTACCTTGGACTGCGTCCCGACATTTGTTTGAGGGCCCTAAGAACTCACTAGTTCATATATCAAGCCTTCTTGTGCCTGTTTTCTTCAGTCGAAGTCCGCAATGCAGGTTGTAACATTTTGTTCACCGAATAACTTTTGGAGCACAAAAAAGGGGACCTTTTCGGCGAAATAGCAACTAACCTATTAGTAAAACAGAATGGCACAGTGGTGAGTAACGGGGGATGTTCAAAAGCAATGTCTGTGGCATTTGTTTGATAACAGTACAATCTATTCCTTTATGCGCTATTATATAGTGCGGAAAGAGAGCTCATGGCATTTATTTTTAGATAAACCACCAGACTAGCACAAATACTGTAGAAATATTGAATAACGAAGTTTCAATGACCCATCTTGAAGCCTAAATTGCTGAATAAATTTAGCTATATAGCCGCTATTCCTTTCCAAAAAGAGTTACTCCAAGCAAGAAGTTGTATTTGATTTGTAAATACAAAAGCCGGGGAGCCTACAATATTTCCGATAAAATCTCATTTCCTTTTGCAGTACATAACAATTGGTGTAGTATTAGAAGGTGAAAAATTCTGACTCAGTACTGCGTATGTTTTGACAGTTATAAATTTGAGTGAGGATTTCAATCAATTTTTCTGCAGTAAGGGTATGTGTTCCTGCAAGTAAAATTGTTTCAGAATTAAGTCGTATCGCAACGTATAGGCTGCAGTTATTCACGAAGCGCTAAACAGCATTCAGTAATAGCAAAATATTACAGAGCGAATGTGTTGCTGCACGAACAATGCGTTTCTACATCACAAGAGGCTCCCATCCTAAGGCACCCCGCAACCGCCAGCCCAGGAAACACTATATTCGACACAGTGCAGGAAACACTGCATCCGTCCATAGCATTAAGGCCAAGTCTTGCACGGTAGCACGAGGCTCTTAGCACCGAACCCGCCCCGCAATTTGGTTACGCGTGAGCAAGAGTCCTTAGCGTAGAAAGTTTGAACACGAATCAGGAAGAACTAAAAGAGAAAACTGTTCGCGTTCCAATGGGACAGAGAATCAAAGTCAATTTGATATGTTAAAGCGACGATGTTCAGGATGGTGCATATTTGTTGTAGAAATGCTATTCAGGTAACGCTTCGTGTTTATTTGCGTCCATCAGTATAAGCAAAAAACGAGCCCTGCGACCGCCACATGTTCAGTGGTGGTACAAATCGCTATGTGCAGAATATGACTCTGGACATGTGCACTGTCACCTCGTAAGCTATCCCACGCGATGCCGTAGCTTCCGAGGCACGGACGTCTCTGGGGACAAATCGAGAAAAATCGCCCCAGCGGCAATGTTAAGGAATTTACCTACGCTTAAGAGCGCCCGACTTCCTGTGATGTAATTATTTCCCTTTTTCTAAAGAGAATATCAACAATGATATGGCTCATTCGACGTTTTTAAATGTTCGTAGTCTATCGTTGAAGGTCGGTGCACGGACTCGGCAAGTAAAATAGTCATTCGTTCATTCTTTCTCTCTATCTCCATGTGGCTCCTTCTCTCGCTTTGTGCATTTCTCGCTCACGACCTCTCTCTCAATCTCACTCGCGCTGTCTCTAGCCCTCTCATTCACATATACCGCTCATTTGTTTGATCGGTCAGGCTATTCTCGTACATTAATATTTATTGTCAATAGTTAGTGCAATGTTTTCATTCAGGTAACTACTTAACAATATTGCCCTTAAGAAAAACAGCCAAGAATGAACTTTAAGTTCAAAAGCCTCGGCACCGGCAATGACGAGATCAGAAACAAAGAAGCGACGCCGCTCGCACAAGGGCACATAAACGAAACACTCGCACTAGCTTAAAGGAAGTGTGTGCGACGCTATACCGGAGTGAAAACGCCAACCATCAAAGCAAATTTTTAGAAGCACCAGAGATGGCCAAAAACTATTCTTAGATAGGCTATCGCTAATTGAACTGCTTAAACTGAGCTTCTATTCGTCTTTTCAGCGATGCTGATAGCATCATCTTTATCACTGTAAACTTTTTGTATCTGGATTCTGCATGCATAGGTGGTGTGAAAGTATTTATTGGGAATTACATTGTGGCTCTCAGCGATACACGATAGCTGTGAAACTTTGTTTTCGCGCGTCGACTTTCATAATAAATATGAAATCATTCTTGAACGTCGTTAATTCTTCTACAAAGATCGCCCTGTCGTAGACTGCATCCATGCTCGGAGATAATCGTGGTAGGCGCCACAATTTACCTAGGGCCGGTGCAATGTAACCATTCCTTTCACTGACTAATAATTTCTTATCGTACACGTTTTACGACCTGCCCATCCTGCTGATAACGCAGGTGGAGTGCTGCTCGGTTCACTTACGAACTGAGAAAAGGAATGCCATTATAACAAAATAGTTACATAACAATAATCCAGCTGTTGACAGAAGCGCGTCAGGAAGGTGTGGGTATGGATGCTGACGAATGCGTCATTGAATTAAACGACCGCCTACCCGAACTGTTGCTATCGGCACCACTGAGCCTTAGCTTAGACGGCTCAAATTGTCGCAATAACAACTTTACAGTTTATTTTCCCTCTCTGCCTGCATGACTGTGCACACTTATACCCAAATAAAATAATGTATCACTCTCTGTGTGCGCGTGTGTTCTTTTCCTCGCCTATTTCATTAACCTGACAAGCAATGATCCACATGCAGTGAAGTGATTTAAGTAGTGATTAAAAATGCAGCACTGTTGACTTGTGCGCAAAAAGTAGCGCAAGCTACAAAAAGTAACATTCATCGAAGCAGGGCTTTCGACATTACCTGCTACACCGGTAGAAAACACGCAGATCTAGTTTCGTACCCATTGACATGATCTGTGGAGCTTGGTGCCAGCTGTACATTGCAGTGGTAATATAATGATGAACAGCCTACACTCTACCTATTTATAGTAGATATTTTATTGACAGGAAAAATAAACCAATGTCTTATTTCGTGCTTGCCTAATTTAGATGCATATTCAGTCCATCAACTATCATTACGTGGGGCTCTACTCAAAGTTATGCCTAAAATAAGTTTCATGCAGATTGTTCTGTACGAAAAGAATTATGTTGTTTATATCGGAGTTGAAGCTTTGAAAGTAGACATGAGCTTTCAGTACAAGAGCCAGTATAATAAAGTTTAACTTAATCCTTACCCGAATAATGTGACACAAAGTTTTTTGTTTATTGTAAAATGACAGCTTATATTTCACGTTATGTTTAGGTTTATGTGGTAGTAGACTTCCCAATTTAGTGGAAGGAACCTGGTTTATTTTGCAGCTTACGATTGTATTATAGTAAATCTTGCCTTCAATTTTCGTGCGTCTATTCTGTGCGTTTATGGAAATATTTACAGACTAAGCAAGAGTATGCGTATCACTGAAATTTCATTGGCTATGCTTACCTGTTGTAGTGGTGCTGATCTTGGTTGTCGTAGCTGTTAAAAAGAAACATATGGTATTTTTAATCTTTGAAGCGAGCAAGAATTTCAATACCCAAGTGCTGAAATTTTAGGAGCCAGATTAAGTATACTTGGAGTGAGTATGCAAGCTATATATATATATATATATATATATATATATATATATATACAGTAGTGGCCAACGTATTGGTATCAATAGTGCTTCAATGGAGAGCGGCTATATTCCCACACCCGTCGCACCGGCTCCATGACTATGGGCTAGCGCTGCTGAGCTCTAGAGAGCGAGTTCATTGTTCGGGCACTGCTGCCACATTACCAGGGAACGAAACAAGCAAAAGCGCACGTGAACGGTGCGTTTGGTACATGGTAAACATACCAGAAAGCCCCAACTAATCTGGAATCCTCCACTACTTTGTCCCCACAACCCACTTAACACTTTGCAACAGTGAAACCTCATTATTGGCAACATGTTAAATATATTTCCGAGAACATATTTGGTAAAATCAGATGCAAACGCCACCGCAGAGAAACAAAACGCACAGACTCTGATTTAATTCCTGACAGTTTTCTTGTGCGATTTTGGGTAATAAAGAAGTCCGTTATATTTTATTATATAAGACACTAGTTACTACTCAAACCCGCCGTGATGGTGCAGCGGCTGTGACATACACCTGATAAGCACGAGATGCGTGGTTGAATTCCTCCAGCCCCATTGCGATAAAGGCGAATTCCTAGAATGATCGTGTATTCAGCTTTTCGTGTACGCTATCGAACTATAGGTGGTCCAGATTATTCTGGAGTCCTCCACAACAGCATCTTTCATAGCCACAGTGTTGCACTGCGACACTAAGCCCCACGGAAGAATGCATTTGTTTCCGCTCGTGCGTTGACTCCTTTTAATAATTAGTCTGTGTGTCGAGACCTCAAAGCTAAATTGCAGTAATACGTGTGTGCCAAAAAATGCTTTTAATTTGCTAAAATCCTCATGCATTGGTTCACGGCCCACGCTGCATTCGCCGGTATTCTTGTAGCTCCAAGCTGCTTCGTTCGTAAGACGGTGGCAGGCATGGAAAATACAAGTTTAAACGCTTCAGCTGCAGTGGTCGTCAATGGTTCAGGCAACAGACCTCACAATAAAACTGAAGCCTCAAGCAACACATTAGTATTGGCCTCAATATTGTGCAGTCAGATAATAGAGACTGTTTTCGTGACTCCCGGCCAAAAAAATGACCGAATCGCCGCTTGTTCATTTTGCCTTCTGAGTCTTTTTCTACATCGGCAGTACCAGTACGTGTGCAACAGCCTCAGACAAAAAAAAAAGTTAAAGAGTAACCGGCTGAAGTAATTTCTTCAAGCAACCATGGCAACCAATGCACGTCTTGTGGCATTCCCTAATGAACTCTGTGCTAGAAAGATAATTTCTTCAGTTTACTCAGGAGGCATCGTTAAACGACTTTACACGTTTAACAGTGTGAGTAAGTAAGCTATTCTTGCTTTATCAAAGATTTTTCATGCCTGAATCTCAGGCTAACTGTTTTAGTCTTCCAAATATGGGTACTTTAGATATTAGGCCAGTACGTCAAAATAAATAATAACTTTCACTTACGTCTGGTGGTCGTACTTGTTTTTTCTGTAAAAATCAGAACCAATAAAATCAGATCTCAGATTATTACTGAGGCATGTTGGTCCAGTGTTTATTTAGCTATAGACTGCTACCCCTTATTCACGTCTGTGTTCAACATTTCACAAAAATTATTATAATAAAAGCACAGCCTGATGTACCTCAGCATTACGTAATAATGTACACTTCCAACCGGTGCTTTGTTGTCTTCTAACATGGGGGAGTAAAATTGAAAAATGCCATATGAGCTTAAGAAAGAGAAAGACGTTCATGGAAGCTGAAGGTGTTAGCCGTGTAATTGCAGTGTTATTAAGCATGAACTTCTTTTATCTCCCGTTGTCGACGACCTTCAAGTGACCTTGAGCCAAAAGCCAGCGCCGTTATCCGGGCACTCAAACGAGAACATCCAGGCATTGTGGCGAGAACAAAACGAGGTCATCCGGTTGACCAGTCAAAACTTGTGAAAATGCGGTCTCTGGCCCCCAACCCTTTGCACAGGAGCGCGGTATATACGCTAGATGCTGCCCAAACAAGTTACAAAAGTATTCCTTCCGATTCCTTCCTAATTTTTGTTCATAACATTACTCAGGCTATAACTTGTAGTAAGCTGAAGTTTCGTTTGTCATTTCCAAAAGTGATGTTCAAAAGGCAGATACAAGGCACGATAGACTTGATTCTCATCTTTTGGTGCTGTGTGGTTTTAAACGCCAGCGGTCCATGAGTTGGCTGCACATTTGCAGTCGACCACTTCGACGCGACAAGAAAGAGTAGCGTCAGACACTGAGCGCGCGGCACTGTTGGAAGAAGAAAAACTGTTGAAGGTGGCGGCACTACAGGCAGCAAAAGGTGCCATATGGGTAGCCATTTCGTGCTTACATCTACTCTCGATAACGGCAGAGTCAGCAATTTTTTTACTACTTCATGTGAGGTGTTTGAATGACACAAAGGGAAGAACAAACAAGGTAAAGAAAAAAGGGCAAACAAAAATAGGCACACAAATGAAGCCCAGATGACTAAGAAAAGCTCCAAGAGCGAATGTGAGATCTATCTTGTATGAGTTTGACAACACCTAGATTGGACTGCGTCCCGACATTTGTTTGAGGGCCCTAAGAAATAACTAGTTCATGTATCAAGCCTTCTTGTGCGTGTTTTCGTCAGTCGAAGTCTACAATGCAGGTTACAACATGATGTTCACCGAATCACTTTAAGAGAAAAAAAGGGAAACTTTTCGGCGAAATAGCAACTAACCTATTACTAAAACAAAATTTCACAGTGGTGAGTCACGGGGGATGTTCAAAAGAAATGTCTGTAGAATTTGTTTTATAACAGTACAATCTACTACTTTATACGCTATTATAAAGTGCGGAAAGAGCTCATGGCATTTATTTTTCAGATAAACCAGCCATAGCTTTTAAACTAGTAGAAACACTGTAGAAGTATTAAAATAACTACATTTTTTTATGCCATCGTGAAACTAAATTGCTACATACATTTAGCTATATAGCAGCTATTTATTTTCGAAAAGAGTGACTCGGAATAATAACTTATATTTTATTTGTAAATATAAAAGCAAGGGAGCCTATAATATTTGCCATAAAATCTCATTTTGTTCTCCAGTAGATAACAAATGGTGTACTACTAGAAGCGGAAATTATAATGACTGTGTAGTGCGTAAATTTTTACAGTAATGAATTTCATTGCGCATTTCAATCAATTTTTTTGCACCAAGGGTATGTCTTCCTGCAAGTAAAATTGTTTCAGAATGAAGTCGTATCGCAATGTACAGACCGCAGTTATTCACGAAGCGCTAACCAGCATTCAGTAATAGCAAAATATTACAGAGCACATGAGTTGCTGCATGAGCACGGCGTTTCTGCATCACAAGAAGCTCCCATCATAAGGCACTCCGCAACCGGCAGCACAGCATTCAACACAGTGCAATAACACCGTTCATAGCATTAAGGCCAGAAGTCTTGCACGGTAGCACGAGGCTCTTGGCAACGAACCCGCCCCGCAATTGTCCCGCAAATGAGCAAACGTCCTTAGTGTAGAAAGTTTGAAAACGCCTCAGGAAGAACTAACAAAGAAAACTTTTCGCGTTCCAAGGGGACATGGAATCAAAATAAATTTGAGATGTTGAAGGAACGATGCTCTGGATGGTGCATATTTGTTGTAGAGAGGCTATTGAGGTAAAGCTCCGTCTTTATTTGCGTCCCATCACTATACGCAAAGAAGGGCCCTGTGACCGGCACATGTTCAGTGGTAGTGCAAATCGCTATGCGCAGAATATGTATCTGGGCTCGTGCACTGTCACCTCGTAACCTGTCCAACCCGATGCCGTAGCTTCCGAGGGATGGACGTTTCTGGGGACAAATCGAGAAAAATCTCTCTCTCTCTCTCTCTCTCTCTATATATATATATATATATATATATATATAGAGAGAGAGAGAGAGAGAGAGAGAGTGTGTAACTAAAGCAAAAAAAAACAGCTATATAGCACAGCTGCTTTTGTCCTAATCCTACGATTGATTGCATTGTCACTAAATATGACCAACCAGATTGGTCTGTCTTATGAGGGCAAATTGATGGACACAAATTTCACGCCTTTTATCAACGCAATGCCAACAAGCCCTGTTTCATATATATATATATATATATATATATATATATATATATATATATATATATATATATTGTTTATAAGCGGCAACGTCAAGTAAACATACCCGGAGACAACAAACAGAAAACTCACCTGGGGCCCCTGGGCCATCATCACAGCCAGGAGGTACTTAGGAAAAGAAGTTATTTCGTTATACGTAATATGTTAAAAAATGACATGACAAAAATGACCAAAATTGTTTGCGTCAAAGATCGTGTACACTCCTAAACATATCTGTGACAGGCATTGTAAGCTTAGCAAGTATTGGTTTACTTTAGTACCGTGCATAAATATATAATTTGTTGAAGTTAAAAGGAAGCTATTAGAGAATGGTTAACGCAGGTCTGAGTCCAAGAAAGGAGGATCTAACCAACATAATATTACATGTTTTGTGTGAGCAACGACACTTGTTTATGACATTTAGACAATGCTGGATAACTGCAATGTTTACTGCGTGATTTATTCGAACCCAATATAGTCCGCGTTGATTTCGACTGTTGTCAACATGTGATTTGTGTTTAACGAGGAATGCAAAACATAGGTTAGGTATATTATCCACGCGTTCTCAATTGGGATGGAATACCCGTGCATTTCTTGTTAAATACTCTCGCCAAGTGTTTTGCTCACTGTTTCCTGCACTTGTGATATTTTGGTTGTCCTGTACGTTTTTTTTTATTTTCTTAGCTCACGTAGCTCGTTAGTTGACGCTGATGCTTGCTGTTGGTGATGTTTCGGCAGTATCTATATTTTTGTTTCCAGTCATTGTGCACTGTTATACTGGCGTTAGCTAGTTGCCTAATTTACTGAATTGAATGCAGTCACCCGATTCCTATAGACGCTGTCAGTTTTTCTAGTCGCTTATATTATGACCTCTGTCAACTTTGTAATATTCCTACACTGTCAAACACCAGTCTCCCATCACTCGGCCTGGTGTTTCCATAAAAACGTCATTGTGAACATTAGTACGTGCCTTGATATTTTAAAACGCGCGCTTTAACTTACTTACGCTAGAGGTTTTTATGCGTCTTACAGTTTGATATATTTCCTATACAAAACACTCGAACACTGTATCAACACAATTCCTTGACAATGATGCTTAAGTCTATAATGCCAAACACAGTACCACGTCAAGAAAAAATACGAACTTGTTTACCTTTGCTTCCAGCCATGAATACATTAACACAAAAAACAAGTCGCAATTGAGATATAGTTGAATATTATTATAGTAGGTAGTTAAATTGCAACTGTTCTCTTTTTTTCAAGTAAGTGCAATGAAAACTCGCTCTTGCGTATCCGAAAAGGTACTATTAGGAAGGCGTTATATTTACCTCGTTTTAATCACAATTTCAGGCACCAAGAAAGCGTCGCGTATTTAATGCGTAGGACATTACATAGTTAAATATTTGTTGGAACTCTATGTGCGAAAGAAGACGAATTGTGAAGTTTCTTAACACAACTAAAGCCTACATATTACTCATAAACGCCCCTTTTTGCTCAGATTCATGTCATATTTATAAATCACTATTTCATACTAATAAAGTTTCCACTTGTTTTACCAAACGAATCAAGCCGGTGCATGTCTTCAAGTATTTTTTCTTTGTCGAAGACTACAAGAGGCGATATATTTTTATGGTCCTAACTTATGCAGCAAGTTTTGTTTTTTGGTAGACTTATAGAAACGTTAGCACCCTTCGTTAGCACGCATATGATCTCATGATGCCAAAATAGTATACTTACTTCCTGTAAAAGTTGTCTTCGCTGCTCCTAATTTAAAAAAGAATAAATGTTTACTGTATTTGCTGAAGTCTTTTACCACAGGTAAAAGCAATTGAGACTAACATTACTTCACCAGAAGTTCGCCCCCTCCCTTTATAATTGGATACATAATGTCCACGTATTTTGAAGACTACAGCAGTAATATGTAGATATTTGCGTATGAAGGGTACTTACTGTCCACTGCAAAAGCACTAAAACATCATGTTAACTCAGTAATAATGAC
Organism: Dermacentor silvarum; assembly: GCF_013339745.2. Taxonomy (NCBI): domain Eukaryota; kingdom Metazoa; phylum Arthropoda; class Arachnida; order Ixodida; family Ixodidae; genus Dermacentor; species Dermacentor silvarum. The sequence continues at coordinate 67,553,852 of NC_051158.1, read as the reverse complement.
GTGGATATATACAGAACGAAGTAACAGCCTGTGACCAATCCTAGCAGTACCCAAGATGAAACATGAGCAGTACCTGACTGTGCTATATCAACTCAATACTGTTATTCTTGATGCAGGGAGGCAGAATCCAATAGACACTAGAAGACCAACATCGTTACTAAAAACTCTTTGTAATAATAAAGGATCACATATAACGTGAAAAGCTTTCCTAATATCTAGTACGATACAATCCACTGGTGTACCGTGGTCGAATGCCAAAGCCAAATCAGAAACAAATTCTAATATTCGTGTAATGCGCGAAAACATTCACCGAAAGCCGTGGTGCCTTGAGCTCAGCAGGAGCTGCTGATCACCGTTATGCATTATGATAGGGTATAAAACATGCTCTATGACCTTCCAACACGCAGTGGTTCACAATAATAAAAGAAAGGTGGATATTGTTTTCTGCAGGTCTGCTTTTGAATATGCATTGTTGGAACTTTTCTTTCATCATCATGAAGAGCCCCATCGCTTATAACTTCTCAAAAGTCATTCTTAGATATGATATACACCATACAGAAGTTTTTAAAAAGCTGTTCAGAAAACAGTCTGGAATAATTCCGTTTTAAGCATATGATTTCCTCAGTAAAGAATCGCCATCGATGAAAATATCTGACATGTTGGCTGCTCTCTCAGGATAGGCCTCTCTAGTGTAGAATTTCCTGGTCGCGGTTGAGGTACTCAATCAAAGTACGTGGTAAAACAATCCAATTTTCCCTGTACCTCAGTGGTTGTGTCATTTTTTTTAATACTATGAAGTGAAAGCAGATGTTGGCACCTTAATGGCGCCGGCTACTTCTTACCGCAGCGAAAACGAAACAACAGTGCTAAAAGGTGATCTGCACTGGTTACAATCCAATCGTCATATACCCACACAATAAATTAAGAAGACTGTAAGAAACGTACACAGCGCTATCAATGGCAAGGACAATAATAGATGCAGTTTCCTATTTGATGCGAAAGCTCTAGCTGTCTATGTTGGCGGTGCCCTTAGAGACGACCTTGGCGAAACTGTGCTGTGACGAAAAATGGCCGACGCCGTAAAGAGCAAGAACACGTCAACAAATGCTCGAATTGACGTCATATTTCTCAGGGAGTTCTTGTAAACAAAGTAAATTAGTTGCTTTTAAAAGAAAATTTTGTACATTTCGACCTGGGTGGGAATCAAACCCAGGCCTCTGGGGTGAGAGACGACCACGCTTCCCTGAAGCCACTGGTCCTCCACGGTTCTGGATTACTAAATGTGGGCCTAGTGCGTGCCTGACTGCACATGTCCCGCCGCAGGCATCTCGCTGACTAGTGCGTGCGTCAGTGGGCGGCACACGTGACGGTGCAGGGGAGGTGGCGCATCGTCATGAGTGTATAAAATGGGCGCGAGGTCTAGAAACGGTATAATGCTTTCGCATTCACACACGCAAGCAGTCTTAAGTGTATGTCGAGCTTTAAGTTTAGTAATTGCGCTCCCAGCTGGTGCTGTTGCGCAGAAAAGCGGGCGTGCGCGCTCTGCACATTGACGTCACAGGTGGTGGTTCTCAGCGCCGAGCGTTGGAGGAGCGTGTGCTTCCTTGCGGTTCGCGATGAAGGCCGCGCAAGTACGCCACTGGGGAAGAAGCGCGAGCCGTTGTACTTTAGTGAGGAGGTCGCCTTAGTGCCACATGTGTTCTTCCCATTTTGGCTCGTTATGTCTAGCAAAAAGTCTAGCCCCGATTGTATAACTTAATGTATTACCAATATTTCTTGCAAAAAGTGTAACCCCGACTGAATAACTTCATGTATTACCAAATGTGCAGCAGGCTTTCGCCTTATTGCGTTACAAGGGTGTAACACCTGCCGAACTTTTATTCCTCTTATGTGAACTTTATTGAATTATGTGAACTTTATTTATATTCCTCACAGTCTTGCAGAAGACGACTAAAAAAGGCTGATTCCGTGCATGTTTAAAAAAATGTGCTTCACCTTTATTGTTTGCATTTTATTATGGTTCGGTATACGGACGAACTTGTGCGCCGAGAGACGATCAGTGCGCTTGGCTGCGAACCAGAGTCAAGTGGGTGCCCAATCACGCTCCGGTAAATCTGCTCTGCAGCACAGGCAGGCAGCGTTCTGTCTTCTGCTGCTACACGGGAAGATCGTTGTCTGTGAAAACGCTCGCATCCCTGCGGTGCAGCTGTGCGTTATTATAAAGAGCGGTGCACACGGTGGTTTGAGCGGAACGGACCGTAAATTTCATGGTACGAACGCCGATGATTTTCCTTCATCTCATGTTGTGCGTCAACGAGGTTCGACACCAGTAAAGGGGGTGAAGGCACTCCTGAACAGGCGCCCGTGGTGAGTTTCCTAATGTCTGCCAGCGCGCCGTTTCTCCTGCGCAGCAGCAGTACTCCCACGCGCTGTCTCGTGTAACAATGTTGCACCTAGGTGCACCTAGGTATTCCTGGAACGTAGTCTGACAAGTGTCAGCGCATCACTAGGCTTTGAGGTCTTTTTTCTTGTTTCGACTTTCTGGCGGAAATGCCCAATTTTAACGAGAAAGTCTTATCTGCCGACTTCCAGCGGTGCTATTTTCTTTGTACGTACGTCACGCACAAAATGTTCTGTCATTACCGCGACATGGAACTCCTTTGCTGTTACATGGTATCAGTTCAACAGTAGACCTCCCCCCTCCCCCCATATGCACCGTCATGTTTTGGTGTATACACAAACGATGACACGCCCTTTTCAAGCTTTGACCAAGAAAATCTAAAAATGAAGGGGAAACGGAACCAAGCAATACTACTAAAGCACTGAGCGCTTTGGGGCTACAATAAATATGAGGTGCTGTGACGAATTTGGAAAGAAGCAATAGCCTCAGCGCTAACCTTCGCAAATGCCATTCTGCGCCTAGGATGAGACAACTTGTCGGAATTGGATGTTAACCAACGATACGTAGGCCGGTATGCATTGTGGGCCTACTACAAACACACACGTGAGATATGGCGGGTTGACTTTGGTTGGGTCTCTTTTGAGGTCAGATAGCGTAGAACAAAATTGGCTTTCATGAAAGACTCAAAAACGTGGATGAAAAAAGTTGCAGTTTCTCCCGAAAGGCGAAGCATCAATTGCGATAGCAAATTTACTAGTGGAGAACTATACAGTGTAAGAATAGTAGTTTTATCGGCTGCATAAACTTGGACCCATTCGCTTACTAACTGAATTAAAAAGCGTGGTGTCAGCGCGCACAAGCTAACACGAATAAATCACACTCGATGACTGCACACAAGCACTGTTAAAGCGATGGCGTGAGCAAGCGCGCTAGCAGCAGCGAGCGAATGTTCGTGCGGTCTATTCGCTTCAACTTCAACAGTAACTGAGCGGCGAAAGCCCCGCGCGTACTAAGGTAGGAGCCGTGTTGCAGATTGCTTTTAAGATACGGTGGGCGCGACCGCCCGCCGCCGTGGAAAGTACAAGTAAGCAGCTTCACGCAGAGCAGAAGCCGCACCCCCTGCCTCCCGCGCTGCCTTTCCGATTTCCTCCTATCGCCTGCGAGATTCCTACTCCCCTTGCGCCCGGTCGCAAGATACGCATTTGGTGCCGCAGCTAAACGCCGCCTCCCCTCCCTCCCTCCCATCTCCCCACGGCCTTTCGCACGACGGAAGAGGTCAGGTTTGCTCTCCTGCGTGTGTTCGCTCTCCGTGAAAGCGCGCGTCCCTCACGATTTTTACTCGTGCATACAGCATACGGCACACGGCGACTATTTTATCGCCGTTGGACTTTATACGGAACCTCACGGTGACGACGACGACCGACGACGGTGACGGCAGAAATGCGCTTGGAGTGTCCATATAATTGCTATCGCAGTAAAAATGATGAGTTAAAGCGCACGTATATTTCTACCTCTATAACATGGACAGTCTGGAGGAAAAGGTCAAGAATGTTGGCAACCAAGTAAAAGGCTATAGAAGGTGTAAATGCACAACCAGGAGTCATCAAAAAGAAAGCCAGAGAAACAGAAGCAGTATGTGAGTGCGTAGGTGGAAACGAAACAAGTGCATAAAGATTTACAAGAACGGCAAGGAACAAAATAGAAAGCAAAATTTATACGCCAGTACAAATGGAAGTGCCTTGCAAGTTGAGGCCGGAGGTGGCTGCCTAGGGACAAAATATACAGGTGCTAAGGAGGAGGAGGAGGAATATACGGAAAGACAGGGAGGTTATATTCACAACAGGATAAGGCACGTGTCTGCTGCAAGAAAAATTTGAAGATAACTGGGCACATTCGAATAGAATGCGAATTTATTCCCTCGGCGATACCCGTAGTTAACGTCACTTTTCTTTGTGCTCCCCCCAAAAAAAGTCTGAACCTGATCTTTTATCACCTCGGCAGTCCCCATGGCAGAACAGCTACACAGGTCGCACAGCTGCTACGACGAGAGGAGTAGTGAATATGGGCTGACCATGAAGAAGTTGCAGTCTAACACAACCTCTCAAAGCAATAGCTGCCTCTTGCCTTTATGCGCCAGTAATCGCTGTGTGGCGTGACGAAAGCAAAATACAGTGATAAGTCTGTGACCAAGTGTAAATTGGTGCACGCACGTTCTCTCGCACACACGTGTTCTCGTTTCCGGAATGCAATACATGACGTGATACACGTGCCAATCGTCTCAAAGAGCCTGCTCCCGTTGCTACTAGAAAATCATGCATGCTAATGCAGCCTAGTTTTTATTATGCCCTAAACACCTCTCGAAGGAATACCACACTTTCAATGAACTTTTTCTTGTAGCCTTTACATTATTGCTTGTATGTTGCGCAGTCGTTATAGTTTATACTATAGAATGTGCAGACCCAAAATAATAGCTATACTGAACGGGACGCCAGCGACATTTTCGACGCGAAGGTGATGAATAGCAAGAGAAGTAATCGGAAGTTATTTTTAAGAGTTTGACGGGCGTATATCAATTTGAAAAATGTTACTAGAGCCTCTAATGCGATGACCATTGACTATATTGCGATTATGACTAAAGTGCGACACACCGTATTGCTGAAGACTTATTTATTTAGAAACTGTTATGTAGAACATGCGACATTCACTGTCTGCGGGATCGGCTCATTTTGCTATGAAGCAAGCTTAACAGGGTCGGCATTAGAACGACGACGATGACGGCAAACTGACGATAATGGAATCACATACATGGAACGACGAAGGTGATGTGACAACGATGACATGACGACAATGGGATGGTATACGTTGAAATGATGACGATGGTTGAATGCATACAACGTGAAGACGACGACCCGCAGACAAAGCGATGGCGAAGTTTGTATGTCGACGATGGCATGAAGACGGTGGTATATTGAGAATTGAGTTACATAATAAGAATTATATCTGCGGACCGACGAAGGAGGTATGACGATGACAGCTTGACGACGATGGGAGGACGATTCTGAAATGAAGACGATGGGACAGTGATGGGATATGGGCTGACGACGGTGCGATGAGGAATCCGATGATGAAGCCAGAATGACGACGGTGGAATAAACATGACGGCATCTCTACGACGGCATGGCAACGAGGCGGCGACGACGATGTTATGACGACGACGCTGACATCACGATTGAATGAGGACAGCATAATTACGTTGAGATGATGAAGAAATTGTGGGGATGAAAGCAGAAAGGCGGTAGGACGACGATGGCATGATGAAATTGGGAGGACGTTTGTGAAATGATGACCGTGCTACGACGATACCATAGCGACAATGAGTTAACGACGAGTGTAGGACGACGAGGCGGTGACAACGACGGCATGACGAGAGTCTAAGGATGAAGGTCGTCAACGACGCAATCAAACCAGGACTTACCAATTGGCCTAATGTTGTAGTGAACGTGGATTACTATGTCACCGTAAGAATCCCGATTGATTGATGGATATATTCATTAATCAATAAATGGATATATTTAAATGTAGATAGATAGATAGATAGATAGATAGATAGATAGGTGGATGGATGGATGGATGGATGGATCAACGGAAGAATAGATAGATAGATAGATGGATAGATAGATAGATAGATAGATAGATAGATAGATAGATAGATAGATCCAAGTGATTGAACTACAGGGAAAAATGCTACTATTATTAGTTTTTACGCGTGCTTCACCCTCGGGATGATGCAGGTGGTGTTTGTTATGGCTGATGTTGCCTAACAGGTATTCAAGGAATACAGTTGAATTTAACGTAATCCTTAAAGTATGGCGCTATTGCACATGGAGGGCCGATGTTCGAACCCACCGTCGTATGCTTGAATTCATCTTCACTGAATAGGCCCGAAACGATGCGAGAAGGAGCCTACATACGGAAATTGCAAAGTGTGAACAAATGAATCCTACGCAATAATATGAATGATGCATTGCTGACAGAGAAAGCACATATGTACGTGGCAAGCAAGAGTTGCATTCTCCAAGGTCAAATAAAACCGTACAAGGATGGCTGCGAGTGAAGCAAATTTCTTCAATTTGTGAAAGTTTTAATTTTCGGTTGTAAACTGTCAGCATATCTACAGAAAATGTTTGCGGCTGCGCACTTTCTTACAAACATAATATAACAGAAAATATATGGGACTTGTAGAAGCTACAATATTTCATCGATATCTGTCCAAATTCGCTAGAATTGTTAATGAGAGATAGCTGGCGCTTGGTGGAGGCCACTTCAAATTTTTTAAAACCTTTCTAAGGAAATACTTTTTATCACTACGCGTGGATTTGAAGTTGATGAAGAGAAAGCAGCAACATAACTTCTTCTTATAAACTAAAATGTCTTGGCAATGTAGCGAGCTTAGTGGGATTGGGATTCTGATTTCGAGCTGTTTGCAATAAAGTTCAGAGTGTGTTATTCATGCAAGTTTTCTAATTATCATTTCGTAAGCATCACGGCCACATTTTTCTGATAAACAAGAAGACCTTAGCGTTCTTATTTCTCCGTCTTTTGAAAAAGAGAATTATTATTTAGGGAATGTGTTCCGCCTCTTTACCAGCTGTGTACAAGGAAACTTAGGTTAAGCATACTTAAGTTCAATGCGTCGTTCGGCCTGACAAAGAACTGAGTTACAAGCCTGGAAAAGACGTTCATCTCGCAATTACAGTTAGTAGGACTTTGTATAATATGTGACACCAGGTTTATTTTCGAAGCTCTGCAGGAAAATCTTTCATTACTGCAGAGGCTTGCAAAAAGTGGCCTCTCAATTTCTTGCTTTTTTTCTTTATATATGTGTTTCCATTGCTAAAAATACAACGGCAGGGACTAATATAAAAGCTGCCGTGAGACAGCTTGAGATGCCCTTAGCCCCCGTGTTACATGTTGGCAGTGAGTCGCACAATCAACCGTATGCAGAAACATTACAAATTAAGCCACTGGTGCACAAGACCTTCTGATGGTCATTACCTGGAGCGGTATTGTTACCCTCTTTGCACGGACCTGCTAGAGATGCGTGATGTGAACAATGCAGTGGCAAAAGAAAGCTACACCGAAATTGCTGGAACGTTAGCTGAATACTTACCTTCCGTTGTTGCCAGTTGTACAGACACTGAAGCTGCAAAAGATAGCAATTGTATTGCATATTTCAGTAAGAACCTCAAAATCGCCTGAGCGAAGCGGGGGAAAAGATTTATAATGCTTCTAATGTCGTTTCCGTCTGCTTACTCGCCTGCAATTCTGAGGTGTCTCACTGTGATGCATGGACAGTGCGAATAATTGCCCCCGATCCATTTTCTTGCCTTTCTATGCACCTAAATATAATTTGTATAATAATTGACATACCAAGCATTTGGCTATTTCATTTAAATATAAGAATTGTTCACTGGGCTGAACAATACAATCTCACATCCAAACTGCAATTTCTGAAATATTGCTTGCATGTGACGGTGAACTGCTGTATTGTATATGGCATTTTCAAGCTACATCGAGTTCGCAATTACGCAAGCGTATCCATTTCTTCATTACTTTACCAGAAAATGACTACTGGGAATATACAACTTAAAATCAGCATTTTTTAGCAAACCCCGGGGACCACTCATGGTCACTCAAGTCAAGCTCATTAACTGCCAGCCATCCCATTATGCATATTCGTTCTAACTGCTCACAATAACTGACTGAAACGCCTTACCATCAGACATTCCCACGGAACCCAACTTAATAAAGTGTCAAGATCAAATTCGCTCACGACTGGCCACCTAATCTATTTATTATTATTTTGGGACTCTACAGTGTTTTAGATGTATGTTGCTGTTTGCTTTTCATTGCAGCCTTATGTTCCCATAATATGTAGTAATGTTTTCTCTGCAATATTTATGACTTATCTTGTGCGTTACCTATGTTTTTTCACACTATTAGTACTGTTGTGCTTTCTTTTGTTTAATATGATGTATAAGTATAAGGTAATCAGTAAATCAGTAATCAGGTAATCTAAAAATCTGTGGAGTACAATCAACCTATCTGGATGGATTTCATAAATTATGAAAAAGCATTTGATTCAGTAGAGATACCAGCAGTCATACAGGCATTGCGTAATCAAGGAGCACAGGGGCATACGTAAATATCTTGGCAAATATCTACAGAAATTCCACAGCTGGGTTGGTTCTCCACAAGAAAAGTAGAAAGTTACCTATCAAGAAAGTAAGAAAGCAAGGAGATACAATCTCTCCAATGCTAATCACTGCATGCTTAGAAGAATTATTCAATCTCTTAGACTGGGAAGGCTTAGGAGTGAGGATCAACGGCGAACAACTCAGAAACCTTCGGTTTGCAGATAAAATTTTCCTATTCAGCAACAATGGGGACGAATTACACAAATGATAAAGGACCTTAACCAAGAAAGTGCAAGAGTGGGTTGAATATTATTATACAGATAAAAAAGATAATGTTCAATAGCCTGCCAAGGGATGAAGTATCCAGGTGCGTTTATCTGGGTCAATTACTCGCAAGGGCCCTGATCATGAGAAGAAAATTTACAGAATAATAAAATTGGGTTGCACTGCATACACACAGTAAAAGCTTTTACACCCAAAAGGGTGTAAAAAGGGTGTATTTTGATTTTAACACCCTTGTTTACACCCTTTCACACCCTTTTGTCATTATTTTACAATACTACACCCTATATATAGGGTGCGTACATCTTTTGCACCCTCCGATTGGCACCAAGGGTGTTTCTTTATGCTCAAGAAGGGTGGAAGTGACGCACAAATATGTATGCGTACACACATGTGTGCGCATGCGTCTTCGACAAAGGCTATATATAACATGCCCAGAGCATTGGTGATAATAAAGGCGCTTTATTCGGTAATACAGTGTTCAAGACAATTCATGTTAAGTGTATCTATCGTAAAGTATTAAATCCATATGTACTTACTGCAATCGGCTAGCTTTCATTTTCAATTTAAAGAGCATGCGGTAATTACAAAATTCAAGTCAGCCTGTACGCAAAATGCACCCAGTAAGTGCGAACTTGGTGAGCGAATCAAGTTTTTAAGATATTCCTTCGAAAAGTGCTTGCATGACGTTCTCCTTTCTATTTTTCGAGAAAAGCTTTTTGGTGCATATATGTGGAACACCAGTGCATTATGCGGACACTATTCAGGTGTATATTTTGCGAGGCTGGTGCCGCTGACAGCATTTCTGTCAAATGGCTAAACTTCACATATTGTCTCGCTTCAATATTGAAATAACAATATGCCCTATCCAAATATTAATGAAAAAGTATTTTTATGGATATCAGTCCTCGTAAAATATACGTTCTAACATTGATAAAAAGTTATGACACAACTCATTATTTACGCGTTCATTACATGCACCAACCACCCCAAATTAGCACTACACTAGATAGATTGCAGTGCACTGCATTGCAACACAGGGGCACTGGGGTTTGCCATCCCCAGTAGGAAATCGGACGCTTGTCTGGTTGACTTGCTTGCCTTTCCTCTCCTTGCTTTTTCTATCTCTTTGAACAAACTGCACTACCTTGTCGAAGAGGAAGCGTTATCCTCTTTCAGAGTTAAATAATTTGTCGAGCAATAATTTTACAGTTCCAGCAACTACAGCATAAACTGGAAAACGAAACCGAATCTGATTTGTTCTCCGTGCTCACAGAGCGCGTCACCAGGGGGCACCGTGCGCTGCGCCTCCGGTCTCGAAGGATCTAACAAGCGGTTGATGCAGCTGCGAATGTGTAGTCAGTCGGTTTTTATCGTTTTATGTTGTGCAGATTGTTAGTTCACCGTAAATATGTCTTGATTTGTACTCAAGAGTGGAGCAAGGCCCCAAGGAACAGAGATTGAAGCAACGGGAGCGAAGAACAGAAGCGATGGATGGTTACGCTGGTTGACTCTCGGCATGTTCAAAATGGCGAAGTTCCGAATTTGTCGCTGTGTGACGTGCGCGTGTGTGCTCGTGATGTGCCTTCATAGCGCGGGGATATTTGTGCTGAATGTGTTTCACTTCGTCTACAAAACTCTGCACGCAATGGCATCGAAGAAGTCGTGTGTTCAGGTGCACGTATGTGCATGCTTGGATACGGAAAGCCTGTCCTCAACGGTAGCGCTGAGCTCAGCCGTGTTGGCTCAGCGCTATCCCCTCAACGGATGTTCAACAGTCTACGTGCTCGTAACTTGCTGACGAGGTAAGCCCGTTGTCATCTTGTTTGTATGTGGTAAGCCGGCGTCGCGATCAGAAATATTGTTTAGAAAATGCCAGTAAACGGCGTCTTACGGCAAAAAGGACGCGTGAATGGGAAAAAAGGATTACGTTCGGGGTAGATTATTCGTTGGCGTCACCTATTCTCGCACGGGCGCGTTACGTCGGATGGACATACTCACGACTGCGGCGCTCGTGCTGTATCAGTCATGCCGGATTATATAGCTTTCTCGCGCCTCTACCTTCAAAATAACATCACTGTTTTTCCCGGGGGAGCAGTAGGGGCCGTAGTGGAGACCGGGGCTACTGTCCTGGAGCAGTATTTTCGCTCATGCCAGCCTTTTCGTATGTGTTAAGCTTCTCTGCAGCCTAAATTGTTTGCAGTTAAGGCTGCATGACATTATACTTGCTTGCATAAGTGTCACAGCTGTCACCCGTTCGTCGTCGGCGCGAAGTCAATCGACGGGGTATACAAGCCGGTTGGTCGTTCCGTATGCTCTCCGTGACTTTTCAAAACATATTAACTCAAAGAAAATGCCTAAACTGCTCCCCCAGGAAAATCAGTGATGGTATTTTGAAGGTAGAGCGCTGTAAGCCGTGAGAAAGGTATAATCTGGCATGGCTGACCCGCAGGCGTGGGAATGGCTGTCCGAAATACCGCGCCTGTGCGCGGAGAATAGGTTACGCCAACGAGGAATTTACCACATTTGATCTACATGGTAGTGCGGTCCCCTCGATCGCGATCGAAATTATCTGTGTGACGATTATATAACCTCTGGCTTTGTGATTGCTATATTCAGCACTTTTATAAAACAAAGATATTGTTGAATCAAAGGTAAACAGAGGTTTTACAAGTAAAAAAGAACAAGAATTTTGTGCAATTGTATTGCATATGTCCGTGCGACCATTGAAGCTAACACGAATTGTCATCTGTTTACAGACCTCCTTGCTGTTGCAACTCTGAGGACAATTGCTTCAAATGGGAAGGAACAACCAGCAGTGCCAGCGCTATTTTTACATGAGGACGTAAGTTCTTTCACATTTTTGTTAATGAAACCGGATCTAAACAATGCTGTAATTCCTCAAATGGCTTCAATCGTAGAAACAGTTTGGCAACTGTATAAAGATCCAGATGCTTTTTTTTAAATGTGAACTGACATGCTACCTAATTTCACCACCTATTCATTTTTATTTATTCATGCTACCGGTAAAGGCCCTCACAGGGAGTGTATTACATGGGGGGGGGGGGGGGGGGGGCGATACAATCATTAATAAGTGCTGTACATATTAGGAAGAACAACAACAATACATGTATAAATAATAAAAAACAGCAATTAAATCATAAGTCAATATACAAAACGTAAGGATGAACAATTTTGAACTGCTCTTGCACTCGATGTGAGGAGCATCTATGCTGCAA
>NC_051158.1:67516948-67541633 GCF_013339745.2 Dermacentor silvarum | reverse complement strand
CATTCGGCTAACCAACATTATTTCCATTTTACATATGAGTGACATGTATCGTTCCGTTTTGGGGGTAACTACTATACCGTGGTTTGCGTGACGTTTGACGTGGGGCTTATCGATAGCAACCTAGAAATATTTTTTTTTATTTTTTCCTTGAAATGCTTGTGGCCAATAAATGACTTGTGCATGTATTTCGAGCGTGTGTTTCAGCCCTTTTTTATAAAGAAACGTAGCATAACTGAATTTGTAATCTTCATATATTTAGTTATTCTGTAATTGTGATGACTCATCCGAAAATGCACTTAGATTCATTCTACCACCTCGATTTGCTTTCATTGGAGTCTCAAGCACCCTGGCATAGAATTATGTATGTTTCACACATGTATCGACAGTCGATCATAATTCGTGTGTCAAGGTGTTATGTTCAAATATTAGTTGCCAGCCCGCTGCATTTTTCCTAAGTAGTTTTTTTCGCGTCTAAACGCTGAATAACAATGTTGGGAACCACCACAAACTGCGTGTGTGTGGATTAAACTGCTACGAAAAAACGTCGCCGAAGACATTGTGCATTGACTTTGGAAGTCAAGACAGGTTTCATTAGCGAAGTTTTATTAGTTCACTGTCGGCTTGTAGAGTTCGTGCAGTAAATTTACGGGAGAACAAGATAACAGTCGTATTTGGAAGCAAGTAGATGTGTGAATTTTGAAAATGGCTTGTTTCCCAAGCTTCCAAACATGTATTGAATTATGGGGTTATAGATGCCAAAAGCACGATTTGATTAAGAGGGATTCCATAGTGGGGGACTCCGGATCTGTTTGGATCACCGGGGGATCTTTTACGCGCCCCAAGTACACAGGACACGGGCGTTTTTTGCATTTCGCGCCCACCCAAATGTGGCCACCGCGGCCTGGATTTGATACCGCAACATCCAGATTAGCAGCGGAACCTCATAGCCGCTAAGACACCGCAGCGGGTACCAAAGAACGTGAACTTACCAAAGGATACGAATGTCTTCACTCCTTTTACGAGATACACTAAAATCTAAAGATGTAAAATCAGTTATTGAATGTCATTTACATACAGATATTCTTTCTTTAACTTCTTGCAGACTTTATGTTTGTAGGGGAAACATACATGGGCAAGTTGATGTTTTTTTACCGCATAGCCTTCTGAACAAAACAGTTAAGGTAAAATGCGGGTATGGGGGTTTGTAGGATGTTTTAAGGTGTAATGTTTTGCAGGTTTGTTTTGCAGTTGGCATTGTTTCTGGCCTTATTTGGTGTTGATGGAAAGTGACAGCGTACCAGTAGCCAGGAAAAACGTATTGCGAGCTCTGACCGTTTTTGTTTCGCTAGCGGTGGAAGGCACGTTTTTGAAAGCCTTGCGTAAATGATGTCTAAAAGATCCTGTATTTTGAACAACTAAATGATGCTTCCTTTTTTCTGTATTTCGTGCAGGTGCCCCACACCAATTCCCCAAGAAAGTGGCTATGGTAGCTGCAAGATTGTTTCTGTTGGTGGACCTTATCCCCGCTGTTGCAGATATCAGCGGTTATGCTAGTGCAAGCAATTACATGACCGGATGTGACAGCGCCTTTTAAATAACCAAAAGGACATTTTTCCGGCTGATAATATTTTACAAAATAAATTGTCACTTTATCAAGTAGTTAACCGCGTTAATATTGGGTTTGTTGCTTTCTTCGAAGCCAGTAATATGACGTTACTTCCTCTCCCTAGTTGACATACCTGAAGGACCACAGCGCGTAGTACCTGCGCGAATTTCACCTGACTCTTCAAGCGCAGCTTTGTAATGCCGTAGCTACTGATATATATATATATATATATATATATGAACGAAGGCGGATGGCCCATATCAGACAGTGGTGCCTTCACAGAAGCTAGTGGGTGGACAATGAGAGGGGCCTCAGATATCTGGGAACGGATGGCTTGCTCGAAGGCCTGAGTCTGAGTAAGTCCAGTCTGTTGGCTATGAGGCCGGAGAGAAAGCTGACGGGCTTCTTCCTTCCGAATCAAAACTTGTAGCTACAGCAGGAGTGCGAACTGGCAAGGCCAGTGGACGCGAAGGACATGCGAAATCTCAAAGGTATACGTATGTAAAGTGACGCGTTTCAAATATTGCTTGCCAAGTGTTCAACCATTGCTGCCCTACTCGTGATATGTTTGTCAATGCTTTGATGAATAGCACCGGAAGTTTTCCGTGTAGGCATTAAGCCCATAGAGCTCCAATCTTGTTTTGCTCTGCACATGTAGCCTAACCTGACCGTGTCGCGGGGTCAACGCCGCGTGCTCCATATCTGCGCTTTACGACGACTTGCTACACACACATCGGGTCGTGCTGTAGATGAAGCTGAAACGAAGCAGTGCTGTTAGGTATCAATAAATTTCAAGTAAATGTTATTTTATTTGAGAAAGAAACTGGAGCAAATGTGTAACAAGCTTTTTGCTGTGCTGGCACTCAAACAAACGACAACAGCTATTTTACCGTCACTCTTCGCTTTTCAGACTGCCGCATATTTGGACATTCTTGCGGCATTTTCCACACCCGAAGTTTCGGTTGGTGATTGTATTTGTTTTCACAACCGGGCGGACAGTGCTTTCGTTATTCTGCATAGTAGTCTAAGCGCTGTGAAGACTTTAGTGCCTTGTGTAAGGTCCGCACCCTGTAAAAAAACCCTAACGAAAACGTGCGAGCTTTGCTTGAGTGAGTGCAGTATATTTAGGCAAAGTAAAGCTAAATACCTATTTCAATAACGGGTACTTTGTGAAAAAGAACGTTAAACAATATTGTTTTCACAATATGTGATGTCCGCGTGTAGTGCAGAGCTTGGCGAATCATAACATAACCAATATTCTAGGAGAATTTTTATGACTTCTCTTACTTCGCGAAACTATGTAGCATTGCCTTCAGGACATCATTACCATCTTATTCTACTGCCAACAGATGTTTTCCCAAATTACCTGTGTTAATGTTGACATACGTTTTTAAATTTGCACTAGCCAGGTGTTCACAAAATACCTGCAATATTGGTCAATGCTGAAATAAATTAAGCACCTATGAATAGCTTGCCAACTTGCACTTCCTTAAAAAAATCGCAGTGAAGAATTCATTGCGATAGCAAATTATTATTAATTGTAGCCTCACCTGCCGTCTCCGCTGGTACCGTTCATCGAGCGACGTAACAGCACCCAAAGTTGGAGTGCACTGTGGTAGTCCCTCTGAACGCTTGGTAGAGACGCTTGGTCTCACTTGCCCCAATGCTTGTGTCCTTGTACGTGCATTTTATCTGTGTTAGAATATATTCTTGTGTGCCGCGGTTGTTGCGATTTCTTCCTTGCTGCCCTCGGAGGCGTCTCTGACTGATACAATTAGGCCTGCCCCTCCCCCAACCAGACCATAACACCCATCTATGCGAATGGTTAGGGAGATTCACTGTATCGACCGCAGCATAATCACCAGCGTCATCAGCCTATTTTATGTCCACTGCAGGACATCCAGGATCGCCAGTTGCCCCTGGCTTGCGCTAGCGGATTCCAACTTGCGCCTGCAAATTTCCCAACTTCACCGCCCCCCCCTCCGTTTCCTGCTGTCCTCGACTGCGCTTCTCTTCTCTTGGTATCCGTTCTATGTAATAGTCTACCGCTTATGCATCCTATGCATTACATGGCCTGCTCAGCACAATTCTTTTTCATTTTAGTGTCCATTAGACTATCGGCTATCCCTGTTAGCTCTCCGATCTACACCGCTCTCTTCCTATCTCTTAACGTTAGGCGTAACTTTTTTCGTTCCACTGCTCTTTGTGCGGTAATTATTTCGTGCTTCTCTGTTAACCTCCAAATGTCTGCCCCATATGTTAGCACCACTAGAATGCAATGTTTAAAGGGAAAATGAGACATCCACCCAAATGTAGCAGTTGCTACAAAGGAAACCCATACGGGTTCCTCGAAAGAGGAACCCGTATGGAACCCGAAAGAGGAGCCCGTTTTCTTTCGAGGAACCCGTTTTCTTTCGAGGAATCCGTATGGGTTTCCTTTGTAGCAACTGCTACATTTGGGTGGATGTCTCATTTTCCCTTTAATCACTTCTCGCCACCCAGCGGGTTTCCGCTGAACTATTACGTCAATGCAATGTTTGTACACTTTTTTAAACGACAGTGGTAAGCTCCCAGTCAGGATTAGGCAGCACCTGCCGTATGCACGTCAACTCAATTTTATTCTTCTGTAAATTTCTTTCTCATGATTAGTGTCTCTTGTGAGTAATTGACCTAGATAAACTCCTTTACAGACCCTAGAGGCTGACTGGCGATCGTGAGTTCTTGTTCCTTTGCCAGGCTATTGATCATTACCTTTGTCTTAAGCATATTAATTTTCAACCCCACATTACAGAATCTCGGTTGAGGTCCTCAATCATTTGTTGTAATTCGTCCCCATTGTTGCTGAATTGGACAATGTCATCTGCAAACTGAAGGTTGCTGAGATAATTCGCCGTTGATCCTCACTCCTAAGCCTGACAGCTTGAATACTTCTTCTAACCATGCAGTGAATATAATCGTCCACATTAGCGGTTCTAAACAATCGTTTTCTAATTAAATAATAAGCATGGCGTCACGCATGCACAGGCAAACATGAACACATTTCACTCGATTACCGCATACACTGGCTATCAGGATGATGACGTGAAGTATGGCAGCGGTGAGCGAAACACCCTTCCTGCTGCCTCTTGCTTCAATGCTAACTAAGCGCGAGAGAACACAGCGCACACAAAGTCATTAGATATCTCGGGTTGCCTACCATCTCCACCCACAGCAGGTTACCTGCGAGATAGGGTGTACGCGGCCGAGCTCACCAGTGCCGTACGCAGCCACTATCAGAGTAGAAGACGAGAAGCACGCTATGGCGGCCACCCTACCCATCTTTACCCATCCTAGCGTGAGCAAATCTTCACCTGTCCCCTCCCTAATCGTGGCCTCACAAGGCGGGAGCGATCTCTGCTACTGCTCGTCAGGATCGGCGGTTCCTGGACGCCATCCTGGAGGTACAGTACAGGCCTGGCTCCACTCCCGGCCTGATCAGCATGCGGCGAGGCCGAAACAATCGAGAATCTTGTTCGTTTATCCCCGCTTTCTCTTAAGAGAGGGCTTCTCTCTACGCGTCGTATCGACCACTGGGACTCCCAGCGGTCTCGGCATCGCAACTGCTGTTTCCCGGCTGGCACTACAGCTTTGCCTTCAGGCACCTCCTTACATCCCTGGAGGACACTGGGCTGTCGTGCAACTTGTGATTGCGCCGCCTGGCTACCAGTGACAGCCAAGGGCTCTGTAAACGCCTCGACCTTCTCTCTCCTCTTTCTTTTTTATAACCTCTTCCCCTTCCCCAAGTCGTGCTCCCTAAAGGCGTGCAGAAAATAGCGCCTCTTCCTCTTCACAATCTTTCTTTCACCCCTCCCCCTCCTTGCACGCACGGGAAGACGGCGCGGATGCTTTCCGCCCTGCTCCCTTGCGCGCCGAGATCAAGCCACCATCCATCTAGGGTTGCCAACCATCCCGAATTTAGCGGGGCATTCCCGACTGTTGAAGAAATGCCCCGTGCCCTAATTTCGCGCAGTCAAGACGACCAAATGTCCCGATTTCTGCTCTTGTATTCTGGATAAAAATAAATACACCAGATTGTCTTTTTATGAATCCTGACAGCTCCTTTTTACAGTGTTAAGTTGCACAGTGTTCAGCTCCTTTTGTGTTCAGTTGCATTCTCATAAAAACAAAAGAAATTTCATTTTCATCATGGTTCTAGTTCTCTTGTATGTCCTAACCATTCATAGTACGTGCCACTACGCAATAGGACTGAAAAAACTTTAAACTTTGTAGCACCGACAGGCTGGTGACACCAGGCACCCCCTCCCACTCCACTCCTATTAGAGGTACAAAAAAGAAGGTCACGAATGTATTATGCACTGTATTCTGCACATATTACCATCTAAATTTATTTCTTTTTTTGAGTAATAGTTTAACACCCACTAGTCTTACATCCTTCTTTCTGATTGTCCTAATATTGCCTATGATTATTTCTTGGCAATATTTACAACGTTATATAAAATGTTCTTTCTATACAACTGAAAAGTTTGTAAGCCTTGGATCAGCCACGGGTTTGACAAAATTGTTCTAATAAAAATGTTTTTAATGTACTAAACTATCAAAGGTTTCTCATGTTAAAGGAAAATAAAATATACAAGAGCAGACAAAATAAATCAACCAGGCAGGACAGGGCTTAGTATATTAAAGGGACCCTGAAACAATTTTGACGATCTTGTGCAAACGTACTTAGTTGTTAGGGTGGATTCTTCTGGTCATTATTCGACGCATCTTAGTGTTCCGCGTAAGGCGTGTGATTTATTATAAGCTTTTAAATGAGTACATTGCTTCCGATCGCAGCGCGCCGCTACCCTGCGTTTTCAGTCGCCCCACAGCAAGTGACGCGTGTTGGCCATATGACGTCAGTAGGGCGACCTATCCTATTGACTGCCCAGGACACGTCATTCTTAATATTTCCAACAAACTTCTCATGTTTCTCAGTGAAACTGGTAGTATCTTTTGAGGCCATTGGTGTCATGTTTGTGGTGCATGAGAGCACTGCCAGCCACATCATTCATTCAGTTCTGAACATTGGCAGAAGTAACAAAAGATTGGATATATAAGCCTCCTCTTGAAGCGATTGAGGCGCTCCGTGAGGCCAGTTGTTTGCGGATGGTATAACGTGAATAGCTTGTGCCTCGTGGCACAGGACTGCAGGATGTCCGCGATAACGTTTCACACGATCTGTGAGAAGTTGTCGCGGAGCTGCATGTAATAAAATCATGTCGCGTAGAAGAAAATAGGCAACATCTGTGGCGTAGCTTGTAGGGAGCGCCCGGGTGATGGTGTAGCGCGTGGCGTAATCTGTGGCCACAGCGATCTACGTGTCCCCAGAGGTAGAAAGAGGAAAATGGCTAAGTAAGTCTAAACCAACCCGAAAGAATGGCTCCCCGGGAATGTCAATTGGTTGAAGGTACCCAGCACGGAGCGTCGATGGTGTCTTGCGTTGGTGGCATTTCTCACACGCAACTACGTACCTTCGAACGGAGCGAGCAAGCCCTGGCCAAAAGAAGCGTCGTCAGATCCGGTCGTAGGTACGTGACACACCGAAGTGACCGGCAGCGGGGAGGTCGTGAAGTTCGTAGAGAACGGCCGAGCGAAGGTGTTTAGGGATCGCAAGGAGTAATGCTGGGCCGTCGGGGTGAACATTGTGTCGGTAGAGTACGCCATCTTGAAGTGTGATTAAGCGAAGGGAACTGTCGGCAAGTGGCGATTCCAGGGGGTCAATGATGATACGCAAGGACGGGTCACGGCGCTGCTCGTCGGCGACATGGACGAGCAGAGAGAACGTATGCGTTGGTGTCAGTATCAGACGTAGAGGTCGGGTCTTCGCCTGGGTAGCGAGAGAGGCAATCTGCGTCCTGGTGTTGGCGTCCCGACTTGCACGTCACTGTGTAGGGATATTCTTGTAGCCGGAGGGCCCAACGACCGTGCCGGCCAGTAGGATCCTTGAGCGACAAAAGCCAAAAGGGCGCATGATGGTCTGTGATTACTGAGAAGGGCTTGCCATATAAATATAGACGGAATTTTGAAACAGCCCAGACGAGAGCAATACATTCGCGCTCGGTCATTGAATAGTTGCGCTCCGCAGTTGTCAGGAGCCGGCTAGCGTAGGCTATTACGCGGTCGTCTCCGTGTTGGCGTTGCGGTAAGACGGCACCGATCCCATACCACTGGCATCGGTTCGGACCTCTGTAGGGGCGAACGGGTCAAAGTGGGCCAAGATCGGTGGATAGGTCAGAATCGTGATAAGGCGTGAAAATGCGGCAGCCTGAGGGGAACCCCACGTATAAGGCACGTCTTTCTTCAGAAGTTCAGTGAGTGGTCGAGCGATTGCTGCGAAATTTTTCACGAACCGTCTGAAATAAGAACAGAGCCCCACAAAACTCCGGACGTCTTTGACAGACTGAGGTACAGGAAAAGCCATTACTGCTCGAACCTTCTCCGGGTCGGGTTGTACTCCGGAGCATCGACGAGATGGCCTCGCACTGTAATCTGTCGGCGCCCGAAGTGGCACTTCGATGAGTTTAATTGGAGCGCAAGCCTTGCGAAAGACATCAAGGATGGCTGCGACGCGCTCAAGGTGCGTCTCAAATGTAGGAGAAAACACAAGGACATCGTCGAGGTAACAAAGACAAGTTGATCATTTGAAACCTTGAAGCAGAGAGTCAATCATCCGTTCGAACATGGCGGGGGTATTGCATAAACCGAACGGCATAACCTTAAATTGGTAAAGGCCAACTGGAGTGACGTAAGCGGTCTTTTCTTGGTCTTGCTCATCGAAGGAAATCTGCCAATAACCAGATAGGAGGTTAATGTACGAAAAGTATTTGGCACCTTGAAGACAATGAAGAGCGTCGTCGATTCGTGGTAAAGGGTAAACGTCGTTTTAATGTTTCGGTTTAGGTGGCGGTAATCAACGCAGAAACGCCACGTGCCATCTTTTTTTTTTTTTTTTTTTTTGACGAGCACGACCGGCCACGCCCAAGGACTCGACGAGGGCTCAACAATGCCTTCGGCGAGCATCTCGTTTACTTCCTGCTCAATAACTTGCTGCTTTGCCGTGGACACGCAATACGGTCGGCGGTGAATGGGAACAGCATCACCAGTGTTTATCCGATGCTTAACAAGGGACGTATGACCAAGTGGTTGATTGTCAGTGTCAAATATGTCGCGGTAGGAAAGCAAAAGGCGATATAAGGTGGCTGCTTGGTCCGGGGCGAGGTCCGGAGCGACCATGGGACGTAATGGGCCGTAGAGGTTCAAGGCATCCTGCGGGTAATCAGGAGGATCTGGAAGCGCATCGGCTGCAAAAGCAGTGACGTGGTCGTCTGTCACTGATCGGAGCGTGGCCACCGCTATGCATTCAGGTAACACTTGCTTCGTCAAGCCAAAATTGATAACGGGGACACACATCCGATTGGCGGCAAGGTAACGACGGAGTGTGGCACAGAGATGTCGCTCCAGGAGGACACCACGAATAGGTGCGACGACATAGTCGCCATCAGGCACGACTGTCGTTGAGGCCAATTAAACGAAGGTTAGGGCTTTCGGAGGTAAATGAACAAACGTTGTAGTGCAGAGGGTGTTCGGTTGTTCGGGGCAAACGTCTGAAAGAAGAGGAAGCTCGAGGCACAGCGTACCGGTGGAACAGTCGATGAGGGCAGAATGCGTCGTCAGAAAGTCGAGCCTGAAGGCGTTGACCAGTTGCCTCATTTTGGTCATGAGGGCAACTGGTCAGCACGGCTAATAGGACTGGAACTTGGTGACCAGCAATTCCTACGCGAGCAGTGCACATACCACTGACGGCGACAGTGGCGCCAGTGGCGGCGCGTACGGCTCGAGTGATGGCAGGCGTGAGAACTTTTTTCAGGCGACGACATAAGTTAGCGCTCGTTATGGACACTTGGGCTTTAGTATCAATCAATGCCGTGTACGGAACATCATCTACGTCTACTTCTATTAGGTTCGTGTTCGTGAGGAGCATCAACGGAGGATTTGGACATGACGAACGTGATGCAGCGCTACCTCCATGAGCGGCACGGCCTAGTTTTCCGTCCGGCGGTTTGGCGAGGAAAAGCGGCGAGGTCGGTGTGACGGGGAGCGACGGCGTTGAGGCGACGGCGATAACCCTGAGGAGCGGCTGTCAGGGGCATCAGAGGTAGGGTACAGATGGCGATGCTGGTAACGGTTAGCGTCGGCGTATGGGCAAGGAGTAGGGAATGAACTCCAGTACGGCGGCATCCAGGTTACGGTGGCTAGATGGGTAGGTGTGCCGACCGGCGCGTCTGGAGCGTAGTTCACCGCTTCTCCGCGTCATGACGCAAAATTGGCGCTGCGGTCAGTAGAACGGTTCCGCAGCGCGCGTCGTCTGCTACAGGGAGCTGGCGGCGAGCAAAAAAAAATAAAGCCCGTATTGGAATAGTTGTGTGTCGTCTGTTCATGTCAGTTTCAAAGGTGAAGAGCTCCGCGTCTCTCATACTGTTTGCAAGTTCCTAAGTGATGTGGAATGTTCCAGGTCGGAAAAATGACCGGCGAGATTAGCGGCGGCATTGCTCGACCAAACACAACCAAGGAGACTTACTGCTTCGCTCCGAACTGCATGTCGCGCTCTAAATGTGTGAGTAAGAGAGCGGAAATGTTCGCCTCGGGCTGCTCAGTAGCTTGCTCAGTATCGGTGACGTTAATGAGCAAACCGTACACCGAAAAGCGTACGTCGATGAGCTCCTCGACATTGGAAATTTGCAAGCCGCACATGAGTTGCTCAGCGCCTGCAACATCGAGCACCGCTGCGCTGCTACAGGGAAAAGAAAAGTGACTCTAGGCTATATATATAGGTTCTATATAGCAGGCTATGTAGCAAGGAAGTTCCGGCAAAGAACCAAGTGCTCCGATTGCTCAGGGACATTACTAAATTCAACAGAATGAGTAGGTCAGGGCTGTTGCTCCCTTCTGAAGCACTAAAAGAAACTGGTAGCATCACTCGAAGACGCCTTCAAGCTGTGCTTCAGTTTAAATGAGTTACGAAGGAACAGTATCGCCGACTTTGCATCCTTTCTGCAGCTGAATCCTCCGAATTTGATCGGCTGTGAGCAGCACAAGAAAGAGCTCGCAAACGATGTTGTGAAGTTCTATTCACGCCTTTACTTTCTTGTCAAGGGCAAGAACATGGCGCGCGAAAGCAACAGGGAGAAGAGGAATCACCTGAAGCGGAGGCGTGTGCTGTGAATAATGTTATGATGTGGTGGACCAACGTTGCGATCGACCTTGCTGGCGCTACGCTATTTCTGTTGGTGCGTCTGCTGACTCAAGTTATGATAGCGCTTGTATTTTAAATGAATTCATGAATCTAGCCTAATACGTATTGCTTTAGTTTATTGCAACCAAACAGTGAACCATATTCACTTACCAACACAATTCGTCTCGTAACAATTTAAATACCGTAACAGATATCGAGGCAGCAATAAACACAATAGCTGGATTTCTCGAAATTGAAACATTAGAAGTCACTAAATCACGTTGTTGTATGCATGTAAAAAATGCATCTACGCATTTAATGCAATGGGCTGGAGCGCCGCGTTTATACCAAGTGTGACCAATCGCCAAGCAAGAAAAATGACTTCAGCATCTCCTGTCTTCTGACTAGACGACAGTAACACATTCCCCATTCTGGCTTTGCCTACACTGCTGAAAACGGCATTGTATAACGCGTACTTCAAAGCTAGAGCAGATCTGCAGCGATACTATCAAACACGCTGCTTGCCTACACAGCGCAGCCGACGTTGCGCGCGGCTCAGCCGTTATACTGTCCGCAGCGCCACTTCTGCGTCATGATGCGGAGAAGTGGTGAACTACGCTCGGTCGGCACACCTACCCATCTAGCCACCGTATCCAGGTGGTGCGGCAGTGGCGGGATACATGACCAACTTGGTTGCAGCGGAAGCAGATCGGTTTGTCGTCTGGGTTCGCCATGCAGCAGCATTGCGTGGTCTGGGAGCCAAATACTGGTCATTACAGGCTGTGGACATGGGAATGGGTGCTGAATCAGGTCGGGAGACAGACAGGCGGTAGAGATGCCAAGGTTTGCCATTTCTTGCCGCACAACTGCTTGATTCACGGAAATAGTTGGGGCCGCTTGGTCAAAGGTACCGTTGAGGGGTCGTGGATGAAGGGAAGCCGGACTCGCCTCTTCAATATCACGGCGAACGATACGCGTGACGTTCTCTTGAAATGGTCGTGTGGCAGTAAAAGCGGAGCAAGAGGACGTGGCAGGGGTGTTTGGGAGCCGGGAAAACTGTGGGACGACGCGGCGGCTTTTGGCTACCTCGAAGCGGCGGCATTCTTTGACGATGGCGTCGACAGTATAAACGTCGTTATAGACGAGCAAATTGAAGGCGTCGTCCGCGATGCTTTTTAAGATATGACCCAGCTTGCCAACCTTGGTCAAGTGCTCGTCGACTTTCTGGCAAAGCGCGAGCACTTTCTGTATGTAGGGGACATACGATTCGGTCGACGACTGGACCCGTGTAGCAAGCTCTTTTAGCGCAGCCTGTTGGCGACCTGACGGGTTGCCAAATAGGTCGCGAAGCCGCACTTTGAAAACGTCCCAGCTGGATAGCGCAACCTCATGGGTGCGAAACCAGACACGCGGTATCCCGTCCAGATAAAAGATCACATTGGCAAGCATGATGGTAGGGTCCCAGTGGTGGCTTTGGCTAACACGCTCATACATGCTGAGCCAGTCGTCGACGTCAATGCCATTTCGGGCGGAGAATGCCCCAGGATCACGGAGACTAGGAACCGTAACGTACGTTGTGGTTGGCGCCGCAGGTGTAGGTGGCGACGGGGTGTTTCCACCGGAAGCCATGGCTGAGAAGACGACGGTGCGGCCGCTTCGGAGCTCCGTGGCGAGGACAGGGAACGTTCCACCTCCACCACAATGTTACGCGAAGGACGAGTCAATAAGACGAGCAACTATTTACAGGTTATATTTACAACTGCGGTTCCAGCAATGACCGGTTAGATTCACAGCTCGAGCCCAGCTCGTTCTTCCTCCTCTTTTCTCCAGTGATGGCGCCCGCGCGCCTCGTTCAAACAATCAAATACCCCACGCGCGTAGCAATATAAAACTTTCACAACCGGAATGCTTCAGGAAAAATTATCCACACTGCACTTTTATAGTTGACTGCACTGAAGTTAAAACCGAAAACCATCAGAAGTCAGGCAGCAGCACATGCTGTTTTCTTCATAGAAGAATTGCTACACACTAAAGTTTTTAGTTGGACTTATACCAAATGCAATGATTGTTTTTGCATCTGAGCCTTTCGGCGGGTGGTGCCCTGATAAACAAATCACTCTTGATTCTGCGTTTCTTCACATCGTTGAACAAGTTGACATGATCTTGGTTGACAAAGGTTTCCCTGGTATCCGTACAGAGCTTGCTCACAAAGGAGGAGTCATTATCATACCGCCCTTTTCAGCTGGAAGGTTTGGCACATTATTGCACAGCACCACATCAACTTTGTTTTCACCCTTGCCTGGTCCAAGTTCATCAGGTCGAAAAAGAAAAAAAGAACTTCCAGGATTGTTCAAACTCTGTAACATCAATATTTCATCGTGAGCTGATGGAATGGGAGATAGAATTTCGGAATGGAGTGTTTATTTACGGGGAATTAAGTGGTGGGGGTGTGAGAGGGGAGTGAGGAGACAGCCTGAGCTACCACAGCGCTATAGCCGGTTTGCGTCTCATATCTGCATATATGTGTAGGTGTATAAACAAATCATCATTCATCTGATTATAGAGCTGTTTTGAAATGATGGTCACCTCTGTGTAGATTTAGTGGCAGGTAACAGTAGAGATTGTAATATAGTTAACTCATCAGTATTTGTACGCATCTGTAGCAAAGAGTGCGTGTGATGTCACTGTGTTGAGAACTCTTTGCAGGAGGCGTGCGTCACCATGGCGTGTTGCAGTGATATGTGCGACATGAGTGCATACAGGCCAGTGGGCTGTGATATGTGTTACCATGACATGAGGTTGCATGTTATTTAATCATTGTGTTGGGTGGTGTGTGCTGTGACACCATCATCATTGTGAAAGTGAGGAAAGACTTAAGAAATGTCTACGCTTGAAAACTGCGGACATTGTATGTGTCGTGTGAGCTAGTTCCTGCATATGCAATGGCTCTCTGCAAAGCATGACCCAACAGACTGTGGCAGCAGTGAACTTGGTGAAGCTGAAAATGTTATAAACAGTTTATTTGAAAGCTGTGGTATATATCTGCAACTCTTAGTGATGCAAAACAATAAATATTTTCACGCGCTAAGGCAAGCGCAAGCAACAGTACCAGCAGCCAGGCACGAAGAATGCCAGACACGAAGGGACGGTTCTCCAGCTGGCGCGGGATCTTCGACTTCGTCGTCTTCTCCGTTCTTGCTGGGCACCCAATGATGATTGTGGGCTGGCTTAAAACACCAGGTGGCATTATTCCTCCTCCAAATGAAGCATCGACTCGATGCTCAAACACAAGACGTACATGGAAAGTACACAAATTAGGTAAGACGCACAAAAAAAATGTAAACGTGCTAGCCCAGATACGGACATGCACACTAGGCAAAAAATGCGTTCTGTGGTCGGGAAAAAAAAATTCGCTTCGGAGTTCTTCGGAGGACGACGCGACTACAGCAAAAAGTTTGTTCAACAGTACACTATGTGAACATCACCGTGTAAAATACGGCTTGAGGCGGACGACATGTACAATCTCTGCACGGGGTAATCGGCGCTTGGACGATGGCAGGTCTCCGTCAGGAATCACTTCATAGTTCACGTCGCTGACACGCCTTAGTACTGTGTACGGTCCGAAGTACTTGCTCAGGAGTTTCTCGCTGAGGCCTCGCCGTCTAATGGGGGTCCAAACCCAAACTTGGTCGCCGGGCTCATAGGTAACTTGTCGATGGTGGAGATTGTACCTTATTGCATCTGTAGACTGCTGCTGTCTTATGTGCACACGGGCCAGTTGACGTGCTTCCTCGGCGCGCTGAATGTACTCCTCGACGTCAGGAGCTAACTGGTCGAGCTCATCGATGTCGTCATACGGAATCATGGCGTCGAGCATAGTTTGAACATCTCGACCATAAACGAGACGAAACGGCGTGATTCGTGTAGTTTCCTGCGTGGCAGTGTTGTACGCAAACGTTACGTACGGCAGGATTTCGTCCCACGTTTTGTGTTGCACATCCACGTACATAGATATCATGTCTGCCAGTGTTTTGTTTAGTCTTTCTGTCAAGCCGTTAGTCTGAGGGTGGTATGCAGTGGCCTTTCGATGACTCGTGTAACTCAACTTGAAGATGTCGTCCAGGAGCTTCGCCGTAAATGCGGTCCCTCGGTCAGTGATGATGAATGAGCCATGCTGAAGCACAATGTGATGCATAAAAAACTGGGCAACCATAAATGCAGTCCCGCGTGGTAGTGCCTTCGTCTCAGCGTAACGCGTCAAGTAATCGGTTGCGACAATGATCCACTCATTGCGGGAGGAAGACAAGGGAAATGGGCCAAGAAGGTCCATTCCAACTTGATCAAACGGCGTACGCGGAGGGTCGATGGGTTGTAGAAGGCCTGCAGGCTTGAAGGGGGGTGACTTGCGGCGCTGGCATTCACGACATCCTTTCACGTAGCGTTTGACGCAAGCAGTCAGTCTAGGCCAGTAGTACAGTTGTCGTACCCTGTCCAGAGTCCTTGAGTAGCCCAAGTGACCAGATGTCGGCTCGTCGTGGCAGGCTAATAGAATGTCGTCGCGAAGGGCTTGAGGCACTACTAGAAGATGTGGTTTGTCGCCGGCACCTGTGTTTCTTTTGTATAAGATGCCCTCTCGTAGGCAAAACGACGACAACCGTCGCGAAATCGAGCGAGGAATGGACGCGATGCCGCCTTCTAAGTGATCGATGATGGGCCTTAACTCAGTGTCCGATCGCTGTTTAGCGAGCAGATCCGGCCCGCTGAGGGCTCCCAGGAAGGCGCTGTCATCTTCCTCGTCAGGATTCTCAGATTCAACAGGTGCTCGTGATAGCGTGTCAGCATCTTCATGTTTTCTGCCTGACTTGTATACGATGGTGATGTTAAATTCCTGGAGTCGTAGACTCCAACGTGCTAATCGTCCAGAAGGGTCTCGAAGGTTGGCCAACCAGCATAAAGCGTGATGATCGGTCACAACTTTAAATGGCCGCCCGTAGAGATACGGCCTAAACTTTGTAGTAG
Source organism: Dermacentor silvarum (assembly GCF_013339745.2). NCBI lineage: Eukaryota > Metazoa > Arthropoda > Arachnida > Ixodida > Ixodidae > Dermacentor > Dermacentor silvarum. Next base: position 67,525,737 of record NC_051158.1, on the reverse strand, counting down.
CCCAAATGACCGCGAGGCACTCCTTCTCTGTGGTGGAATAATTGGACTCGGCGCGTGACAGAGTGCGGCTCGCGTAGGCTATAACTCGTTCAGTCCCGTCTTGCCTTTGCACCAGGATAGCTCCGAGACCGATATTGCTGGCGTCAGTGCGTACTTCTGTGTCGGCGTCCTCATCGAAATGACCAAGCACGGGAGGAGAAGACAATCGACGTTGTAGCTCGGCAAAGGCGGTCTGTTGTTCATCAGTCCAGAGGAATGGCACGTCGTCACGCGTAAGGCGAAATAGCGGCTCTGCAATCTTCGAAAAATTTTCAATGAAGCGTCGATAATATGCGCACAAGCCCAAAAATCGTCTGACACTTTTCTTGTCTGTTGGAGCTGGAAAAGCAGCTACGGCAGCAGTCTTCTCGGGATCGGGCCGAACACCTGCCGCGCTCACGACGTGTCCGAGAAACTTCAGTTCCTCGTAACCAAAATGGCATTTCTCTGGCTTGAGGGTAAGGTCAGCCGATCGAATGGCTTCGAGTACATTCCGAAGGCGTCGAAGGTGCTCGTCAAAAGATTCCGAAAAGACAACGACATCATCGAGATAGACGAGGCAGCTTTTCCATTTGAGGTCAGCGAGAACGGTATCCATCATTCGCTGGAATGTGGCTGGAGCGGAACAGAGGCCGAAAGGGAGTACTCGAAATTCGTAAAGGCCGTCCGGAGTAACAAAGGCAGTTTTCTCGCGGTCCCGCTCATCTACTTCAATTTGCCAGTAGCCACTTTTCAGATCGATAGAGGAGAAATACTTCGCGCGCCTCAGCCTGTCCAGAGAATCGTCGACACGAGGCAACGGGTACACGTCTTTCTTTGTGACGTTGTTTAGCTTCCGGTAGTCAACACAAAACCGAAGCGTGCCATCTTTCTTTTTAACAAGCACGACTGGCGATGATCAGGGGCTGCATGAAGGCTGTATTACGCCGTCTTGAAGCATTTCCTTCACCTGCGTTTGAATGGCATGTCGTTCGGTTGGGGAAACACGATAAGGCTGTTGCCGTATGGGGTGCGCGTCGTCATAGGTGATGATACGGTGTTTCGTAATCGCCGTTTGACGTATCTTCGACGACCGTGCAAAGCAAGAGTGAAACTCGAGTAGCAGCTCGCGCAAGGGTTGTTTGTTGTCTTCAGGAAGCGTTGGACTAATGTCGACGTTGCGTAAAGGTGCTTCAGCAGTGCCAATTGCCTCGGAAACAAAACATTCAGTGACATCGGCGATTGGGTCGGCGTAGGCGATGACAGTACCGGGGAAAAGGTGGCGGTGTTCGTAGCTGAAGTTCGTGACAAGAACGTCAGAGTGGCCATCATGAAGATCAATAAGGCTTCTTGCTACGCAAACACCTTGAGAAAGCAGGAGCGAGTGATTGCTTTCTGCGACCGCTTCACCGTGTAAGAGCCTGTCACATGCCACTTGAACCACGACACTTGCACGCGGTGGTAACGTGACAGCGTCGTCGATAACAGGAAGAGGTGCTCGAGGGTGGATGGTGTTGGTCGTCGCTGCGGCGCTCTTTGTCGAGAAAGTGACGAGGCGTTGGCGAATGTCGATGATAGCTCCGTGCTCCCTGAGAAAGTCCATGCCGATGATTAGGTCTCGAGAACACTGAGGGAGAATGCTCAAGCTGGCAACAAACGTAGAGCCGCGAATCTCTATTCGTGCCGTGCACATGCCGAGTGGTGTGACAATGTGCCCGCCAGCTGTACGAACTGGCTTTCGATTCCAAGGCCTCGTCACTTTCTTTAGAAGGGTGGCCAGTTTTTCGCTGATTATTGAATAATCCGCTCCAGTGTCCACTAAAGCAGTCAATTCACGACCGTCGAGCAATACAGGAATGTACAAGGAAATTTTTCTTCCATAATCAGCAGGTACTGTCGTCGTCTATGTATCGTTGATCCGCGTACGCGTCAGCAGGGGTCCTTGAGCACGTCCAGACTGAGCGGCCTCGCCCCCGAAGGCCGCTGTGGTTAGTTTTCCCGGCGCGGGCTGGGCGACCGACCCTGCACCACGCTCGAATATGTACGGCGAGTCGGAGAAAACCGCCGCGGCGAAGGGGAGCGTGACTGGTGTCGAGCTGATGAGGATCCGCGCTGCTGGGCAACGTATTCTTCAATTGCAGGAGGACGCTGGCCGAACCTAGGTCGCGGCGAGTTTGCTGGGAATCCGCGTAGTCCGAGCTCTCGATATGAGCACTGTCGGTAGACATGCCCAGCTTCGCCACAGTGAAAGCAAAGGGGACGGCGATCAGGTGCCCGCCACACGTCTGATTTTCTTGGGGCCTCCTGTCGGTTGTCGTGGCAATACGAGGCCGCTTGGTCGGGCTGTAGTATGGCCGGGACCGCGGTGCGAAACGGGGAGGAAGGTGGGGCGGGTTGCCGCAAAGATTGCGAATACGACATACGGGGGCTGTCAGGTCTTAGCGGTTGAGCTTCTGTGTTGAAGGGTGGTTCTCTTAGCGCATAATGGACTTCGTCACGGACAACGCTGGACAAAGAGCTGAGCGTCGGCTGTGAAGGTATCGACAGTTTCTGGAGTTCTTCGCGGATTACGGAACGGATGAGCTCTTGGAAGAAATCGACGTGGCCCCCGAGAGCTCCGAAGTCCGTAGGTGAGGCAGCGTTCACTGGCGTTCGTATGATGGTCTTTCACTCCGCGCATCAGGTACCGCACCTTCTTTTCTTCTGACATGCTGGGGTCGGCTCGTCGAAAGAGACGCGTCATGTCCTCGACATACATTGCGACACCTTCGTTCGGCATTTGAAGACGGGACTGGCGATCACGCTCAGCTCGTTCACGGCGATCAGGGCTCGCATACGTCTCGAAAAGACGACGTTTGAATTCCTCCCATGAAGTTAGGGTATCTCCACGGTTCTCATACCAAACACGTGCGCCATCGTTAAGGCTGAAATATCCGTTTTTCAGTTTGTCTGCATCGTCCCACTTGTTGAACGCGGCATCACGTTCATAGTGCACCAGCCAATCTTCAACATCCTCATGCATGGCACCGTGGAAGGGATTCGGTGTTCGCGGATTGAGTAGCGTACAATGAATCGGCGTAGTGCCTTCCATACCGGTTGGGGTGGTTGGAGCTGCCATTGTCTCTGGGAGGAGTCCGAACTCAGGGGCTTGTCCACGGATCCTTCTGCTGGCGCGGTGTACAGGCGTAACCACCGGTACGGGACTGGAGCTGCTGCTGCTCGGAGGGGTTTGGTGCATAGATTAGATTACCCAGCACCTCCACCAGTTTGTCACGCGCTAAGGCAAGCGCAAGCAACAGTACCAGCAGCCAGGCACGAAGAATGCCAGACACGAAGGGACGGTTCTCCAGCTGGCGCGGGATCTTCGACTTCGTCGTCTTCTCCGTTCTTGCTGGGTACCCAATGATGATTGTTGGCTGGCTCAAAACACCAGGTGGCAATATTGTTATGCGAAGGACAAGTCAGTTAACGAGAAAATATTTACAGATTATATTTACAGCAGCGGTTTAGAGCACTGCACGGGCCGATTTTTACGGCCCGGCACGGCCCGTTTTTACGTTGGGCAGCCCGCCCAAGCCCGACCAAAAGTTTTATGGCGAGACCAGGGCCCGGCCCGGGCCCGAAAATAATCTGCGTTACCCTCCCGGCCCGGCCCGGCCCGCCACCCGTTTACCTTAGGCCCGAGCCCGGCCCGAGCCCGACTCGAAACCGGCCCGAACCCGGCTCGAGACCGAAAAAGATCACCGAGCGGCATTAAAAAAAATAAAAGAAAAAAGAGAATGAAATGAATTTATTCGTAAGGTATAAATACATGCCATATGCAAATATAACCACCATTTCAGCGGTCTGAACGCAAATACCAGCGCGCGAAGTAGTACGAATGACCCTGCCGAGCAGTGTAAGGAACGAAGCGACTGCGCGTCCGCCGGTAGCGGTTTATTGAACGGACTGCTCAAAGATGGCGCTAGCGCGAGCCTTTTTTTTCACGCGTTCTCTCCTCTTCGTCGTCTTCAGTTTTCATCACACTCCCGCGGCCGCGCTGCACGTGTGCGCCTCCAGGAGGTAAAGCCGCTGTATGGGACGTCGCACTTGCTGGCCGTTCGATAGTAGTATCAGGAAGGACCGCGCAATACCGTCTCTTCCTTGAAACGCCTTAACGACGCGGCCCATCTTCCATGCCATAGGCGGAGTGTTTATGTCCTCGACGACGACAAGATCGTCGGGCTTTAAGTTCGATGACGGCACAGGCTTGCTGTGGTGAGCAGAGCGCAGGAAAAGAAGGTATTCCTTCTTCCACTGCTTCCAAAGCCTGCGAAGCAGCTGTTCCCGATGCCGAGCTCGTCGTCGAAGGTCAGGCGCGTCAGCAATAAGAGCGGGGTTTTCTTGTTCTGTTGGCAAAGTGACGAGACGCTTGCCGACTAAGAAGTGTGAGGGCGTCAAAACTTCTGCGGATGTGACGTCATCCTCCAAGTAGGTGAGCGGACGGCAGTTAACTGCCGCCTCAACTTCAGCAAGCACGGTGAGTAGCTCGTTGTAGCTCAAGCTGCTCCGTCCCAGGCAACGCTTCAGTGCATCCTTAATTGTGCGGATTACACGCTCCCAGAAGCCTCCCCACCACGGCGCACATTCAGCAATAAAGCGCCATTGGATTCGGTGAGAGCTGGCATAGTCTTGAACGTTGTCTTTGACAGGGGAGCACAAATGCTTGGCGCTGCAGCGGAATGTTTTCGCGTTGTCAGAGTGCACGATAGCAGGAATTCCACGTCGTGCTGCAAAGCGTCTGAAGGCTAGCAAAAATGCTTGCGCTGTCATATCTGTGGTGAGCTCCAGGTGTACTGCCCTCGTCACAGCACAAGAAAAAACAACGATGTACACTTTTACAGTGGATGGTAATTCAGCACGACAATAGAGTGGCCCGCAGAAGTCAATTCCCACCACTTCAAACGGTGTTGCTTCACTAATTCTTTCCCTTGGCAAGGGTGCTACAGGGGCAGCTTCGGGAAGTAGGCGCCGTCGGCGGCATGCTAAGCACGCTTTCAGAACGCGCTTCACTGTGCGACGCCCCTTGAGGATCCAAAAGCGTTCCCGAAGGTCCAGGAGGGTGAGCTGAACTCCTCCATGTAGGAGCCTTACGTGTGTTGCATCAACCAAGAGGTCGGTGAACCGGTGATCTGAAGGAAGCAAGATCGGATGCTTCAATTCCTCTCGGTCGTTAAGCTGCTGCAGTCGGCCTCCTACACGAAGTAGTCTGTCACGGTCGAGAAACGGCTGTAGCGTCAGCACACTGGAGGTGTTGGGAACTCGTTGTTCTTCCTCCAAGGCCTTGACTTCGATTGCGAATGCGGAGTGTTGGACATGCCTCAACCAATACATCTCCGCCTGGTGCAACTCTGACGCCGTAAGTGGTCCGGTACAAGATGGCATGTTCTGCGAAGCGTTCCGACGAAACCGCATGATCCAAGCCGTTACTCGCAGTAATCGGGAGAGGCGTCCAAAGCTTGCAACCTCAAGCAATGGCTCGTGTGGGGGCGACGAGAGTACCACTACTGCGGTGGGGCAAGCGGATATCTCTTCACTGGTCTCGCTAGAAAGGGCCTCCGGTGAAGGAGCAGAACAAATATTCGCAGGCCATTGCAAATGGGGCTGTGACAACCACGTAGGACCGGTCCACCAGCAAAACTTGCGCGTCAATAACTGGGCTGCTACTCCACGCGTGAGCAAATCTGCTGGGTTGTCGGTGCCTGCACAGTGCCTCCAAGAATACCCCGAAGTCAAGCGTTGGATTTCGAGAACACGGTTTCTCACGAAAGTCTCCCAACGTCTCGCGTCAGCAGCAATCCAGTGTAGGGCTATCGATGAGTCGCTCCAAAACACGCCCTGACAGCTGGATGTCTCTGGAATTCCTCGGAGGTAGTTCCAAAGCCTGGCAGCCAACAGGCACGCAAGCAGCTCTAGGCGTGGCAGCGAGGTAGTCTTCAGCGGTGCGACCCTGCACTTGCTCATGAGCAGCTGAACCTTAACTGTTCCTCCTCTGATCTCGTAGCGCATGTAGACGGCTACGCCGTATGCCAGTGGGCTTGCATCGCAGAACAGGTGAAGTTCAAACGGTGAAATCTGTCGCGGATTGTGACAGATGACGCAGCGTGGAATTCGCAGCGAGGAGAGCGTTGGTAGTTCGGATGTCCAGCCTTCCCACTGTTTCTCGACGTCTTCCGGTAATGGCTCATCCCACGGTGAGTTCCTACGCCACAGCTGCTGGAACAATAATTTCGCTCGAATGATGAACGGAGCCATAAGACCTAAAGGATCATAGATTCTTGCGAATGACTGCAGAATGGTGCGTTTCGTGGCTGAGTGCGCAGCGACATACTCGGAAACGGCTTTGGTGGTAAGCACGATATCGTCAGCTTCGCGGTCCCATACTAAGCCAAGCAGCTTTGTTGTTGCTTTGGCTTCTCCAATGGTGTCGAGAGAAGTGTTGTCCTTCAGGAATTGATGGCAAAGAACGCTGGAGTTGGAGCACCACTTTCTCAACTCCATACTTGCATCTGCTAAGATGGCTAATGCAGCACGGTAGATTTCGAGGGCCTCTTCTTCAGTGGAAGCTCCTATGACGAGGTCGTCCACGTAGAATGATGTCTTTAGGCGTGTAGCTATTATTGGCTGAGCCCTTTTCCACATTTCGAAGTGATGCTGCAAAGTAGCAGATAGAAGGAAAGGGCTAGACGACGCTCCGAAGGGCACACGAGTCATTCGCCATTCGACGATGGAAGGTATTTTCCCCTCGTCGCCGGGCAGTCGGTCAACCCATAGAAAGCGGAGAGCGTCGCGGTCTTCAGGTCGGATTGAAATTTGAAGGAAAGCCTTCCGGATGTCCGCTGTCAGGATAATTGGGTTCATCCTGAACTGTACAAGCAGTTGCAAGAGCTCGGCACCAAGTTTCACCCCTTTGTCCAAGATATCGTTGAGCGATGACTCGCCCCGTTCATGGGAAGAGGCGTCAAACACTACGCGTATCTTCGTAGTGATAGCTTCCCGACGGATGACTGCATGGTGCGGAAGGTAGTAAACCGTCGCTTCGGGTTCTCGAGAGGTGTCGACACGTTCGGCGTGACCTTCTTTGAAGTACTCACTGATGGTGCGGTCATACTCCTGGAGTAGCTCCTGTTGTCCGTCGAAGCGCTGAAGCTGGCGTCTGAGCCGGTTTTCGGCGACACTTCGATTGGTGCTAGTCAGTCTTCCCTGGTGCCTTATCATCAGAGGAACCACGTAACGTCCAGCTTCCTTGTGCACGTACTGTGTGAACTGAGTCATTGCCGTTTGGTCACAAACTCCAGCGGTATCCTGAGGGTCGGTTATCCCTATTGCATCGAGTCGCCACATCTCCGTCGGGTCAGCAATGTCAGGTTCGGCTTGCCCATTCCGCTCACACGCAAGGAATAGGGCAGATGCGCTGCAGTTCCAATTAGGCAAGGCATTGGCGGGCCTTACTGGGTAGACGCCTTGCACTAGCCAACCGAAGACCGTCTCAACCGCGCATAGATCGCTGCGTAGACGTTCTATTCTTCCGGTCACTATGCGCCAATAGCAATCTGATCCTATAAGGACACTGATTGTCGGTATCGGCCGATCGCCCAGTCGATTATCATCTGCGACAAACATCTTGCGTTCACGCAACTGTGCGAGGAGATCTGGTCCGATGGCTGGAGTCTTCACGGTGCAGACTTCCGGTACCTCCAACGCATCTACGGTGACGCTACGTGAGTCGAACCGACTATGAAGTTCGAGCTTGACACTTCGACAGCTGTAAGGGCGGGAACACTTAGAAGTGCCAAACGTCCAGAGAGAGAGGTCTTCTGTCCCGAGGGAAGGCAGGTCGAGCCTTTTGGACAGGTCGCGTCGAATAAAGGTTCTCTGGCTGCCGGTGTCAAGCAGTAGTCGAACTAACACGGAATTGTGTTTTCCGGACGCCCAAACTGTGGCCGTTTGCATCAAGACAGGTGCAGACATATCACTACTAGCTGGAGCACTTGTCACTGGCGGCTTGACACTTTTCGTTGGATCATGGTGGACAAGTGGATCCCTGCTCTCCGGAGACGGGTAGTTGCGATCTTGGTTCCATATGGCGCAAAGTACGGAAAGGTGACGTTTCGAGCATAACTTGCACTTGATCCACGCGGCGTTGCGGCACATTCGTGCTACATGGCCCTCTCTGCCACATTTAAAACAACAGTTCTTTCCAGCAAGCCGGCGTCTGATCTCGTGGGCTGACAAAGTGGCGTGGCAGTCCTTTATGGTGTGGTCACGGTCATCACACAGTACACAGCAGGGATGCTCGTTCGATGCTGATCCTGCGGCCAAGGCTAATGCTGACGGTACCGGCGGTGGTAGACAAGGTCGGCACCGCCCTTGTCCCGCGGAGGTAGTTTTCGGTAGGCACCTTGAACGGGAGGCGTGGCTCTCTTCTCTGCTCTCGACTTGCACCTGCAGGAACTTCATGACCTTCTCACCTCCTCTTGCCGCGACCTCGGAGTAGCCCCGTCATCGGGCTCAGTCTCCTTCATGCGTTGACGGTAGAGAATAGCGATATCTTCGGGAAGCGATCGCATAAGAACGCGATGAAGGATGACCGCGTATTCTGACGCTGGAACGCCGAGGCTGTCGAGGCAGCTTGTACGAAAGTGCACCTCTTCGTAGAGTTCCCGCAGCTGCGATACTTGAGAAGAGCGATCATGGGCGCAATGGCACAGTAAACAGTTCGATGTGGTTCC
>NC_051158.1:67480149-67516848 GCF_013339745.2 Dermacentor silvarum | reverse complement strand
CTAAGTCTCATTCAAGATGGCGGCGCCCTTACGGGCCTTGCAGAGTCGCAGTTACGGTTTTTCATTAAATTGCGCGTGATTTTCAAGTAAGTTCTTTAGCGCAATACGAGGGGCGTTCATAAAGTTCGTATTATCAGTGCGACAGATTTGGAGAAGGCATGCACAATATGCATAAAATGAGTGTGCGTCTGTCTAGTTTTAGCGTAGTATGAAACTAATGTTCTATATAATACCTTGCAACACCGCTAGGGGGCCAAAACAAGAATGGGAGCACCTATCGGTGAAGTCGAAGCACGTGCAGTGAACCGCTTCTTCTATTTAAAGGGGCAAAATGCCAAGATGATTCACGCCGAGCTGGTGGCGGTGTACGGTGACAATGCCCCAGCCTATGAAACTGTTGTCGAATAGCGAAGACGATTTCAGTGCGCTCAAGCGCGCCTGGGCAACGTAGAACAAAGTGGCCGCTGTTCGCTCAATGGTGAACCACAAATTGCAGCGCAAGTGGAGGCTGTGGCACTCACTGACCGGCGCATAGGTGTTTAAGAATTAGTAGGAGAGGTTAACATGTGTGCAGGCTCTGTGCATAACATACTTCACAACAACCTGCATATGACGAAAGTTGCCGTGCGCTGGTTTTCGCGTTTGCTGACGCCAGCGCAAAGATACTTGCGGAAGGAAGCAGCCGCAAAAATGTTGAAGCTCGACGACTTTTTTGAACGACTGATAACCATGGATGAGTGTTGAGTGCACAATTATGACCCTGAAACTAAACTTCAAAGCAAACAATGGAAGCACGGAAACTCGCTCTCGCGAAAAAAGGCAAAGGTTGTGCCGTCATCAGGCATGGTCCTACTGAGCGTCTTCTGGGACTGCTGTGGTGCTCTTCTCACATATTATGCTAGCAAAGGCCAAACTATCATAGCAAAGTACTATTGCGAGCTTCTCGCCAAATTTCGAGGTGCTATCAAGGAGAAGCGTAAGGAAAGCTCGCAAAAGGCGTCCGTCTGCTCCATGACAATGCACCGGCTCACTCAGCACATGTGACGGCGACGCACTCAGCCTCCTTAGGCTACGAAATTTTGCCTCACCCGCCATATTCACCTGACCTCGCACTAAGTGACTTCTTTCTCTTCCCTCGCACGAAGAGCACACTGCGCGGGAAACATTTTCGGGACGACGAAGAAGTCATCGCTCAAGTCGAGCTCTTCCTGAACTCTCAAATTGAATACTTCGAAAGCACTGGACTGCAGCAGCTCATGCATTGTTGGCAGAAGTGCGTGACTTTGGGAAGAAAATATGTAGAGAAGGAATAAACTTCCAATAAAATTTTGGTTCTTTGTATTTTTTCATGCCAATACAGGGGCGTAGCCAAAAAATTTTGTAGGGGGGGGGGGGGGCAAGCTTCTGCTTTCCTCTACGTCGCGTGATCGATAATAAATACCAGTAGTTTAAGCATACTCTATACATGTATATCAAGGACATGGGACCCCCCCCCCCCCCTCCCTCGCGTATGCGTGTGCTTGTGAAGAAATTAAGTAAAAAGTAAAGTAAGTTCAGTAAATACAGTAATTACAACAGGTATAGTGGGCGTTTGGAGCAACGGTCTCTCATCGCGCCACTGAATGGACCAGTCTTCGAAAACGCATCATTGAGACGACCCGTGCGATCGGAGAAGACAGCATTAATTGTTAATTTCCGTTAAACGTAGATGGCGTCGTCCTCGTCGGGGCGAAGTGCGTTTCACAAGTCAAGGACGGCTATACGAGTGGAAATGCACGTGTGACCAGGCTATACCTACTCCCATAGCAATAGCTTGTTCGCTGCGTCTTTGCGCTAGAAAACTTAAATACGCGCAAAACGCGTAAGGCTTTTTTTTCTGAAGCTGTCGTCACCCTGCTCCCTCATACGAGAGGGTTGCATTTCCTGCGGCAAGTGCATGGGCCACTGTGTCTTCCGCTGTGTGCGAGCGTGCAGCCGTCATTTTCCTTTACGTCAACTTATTCAGAATTGTACAGAATATTTCACCGCACATCTTAGATATGGCATGTGTACGCATATTAAGTAGTGCGTGCAACTCATTTCTGCTTCACTTACGCCGGTGCAAACAGGAAGCGGCCTTATACCTCACAGAATCTGGACTGATTGGTGTACTAGTGATGCAGGAATGAACTCCGGTCTTGTTCAGTGCATAGTGCACATAATCAATTTCTCAGGACGCGTGAACTCCGACGAGAACTGTCAGCGCCTGCAACAAGAGTTTACTTACGCTGTACTGCGCACAGCAGTAATTCATGCATGCTTGTCGGCTGTCTGTTTCGTGCATTCTGTTGCGAGTCGGTGGAATTTCACTGCTGTCATCAACCCCTTCGTGTGTACATTGCTGGTTTGGGATTCCACAACAAAACAGCAACTACCAGCCTTCTGTAATTGCTGGTTTGGGATTCAACAACACAACAGTAATTACCAGCCTTCCGTAGGGGCGCAATCGCAAACAAGAGACGTTTCTCGCGCAGACTACGTTCGCACTTGGGAAGCGGCAAGCGGGCGGAAAGGCCAAAGCGGGCGGAAAGGCCAAAGCGGGCGGAAAGGCCAAAGCGGCCGGAAAGTTTTTTCCGCGCCTGTGCAAGTTTTTCACATTTGTTTTGCTACCGCCGCGGCCGCGCTGCCGTTTTCGCCCAGATCCATCTCGTCTGCGCACGTTTGTCGGCGTGGTGGCGCTCATTATCGCTCATTATCGCAGTTTTTCCCATATGCAGACATGATTCGCTGTAAAGTACCAACCCAAACGGAAGCGCCCAGGAATGAAATTGTGATAGTAGCACCGGTTTCATGCATTATGTCAGCCCGAAGCGACGAGAACTAAGGGTGGGTAAGTGGGGGGGGGAGGGGGTGTTGCGGAAGAAATTGCGGGGGGGGGGGGGTTCAACCCCCCCCCCCCCCCGCTGGCTACGTCCCTGTGCCAATAATACGAACTCTATGAACGCCCCTTGTACTTATTTGCCATAACAATTACTTTATTACCTTTGGAGTACTGATTACAGTTTATTACTCGTTTCAGTCTTCTTTCGATACTAATGTGCCCCTACCAAAATGGCGGCACCCATTATAGCAGGTGAGTGCGAATGCAAACAAAAACAAAATTCACTTAAAAACACACTTTTGCCTTCACAAATGAGTTTGTTTTTGCAACAAAGTTCCCAGGACTGCCCAGGAGTCTAGAACGCTTTTTTTATTTTGTCGAAAACGACTTAGTTTTTCCTCACTTCACTTTTTTTTGTTCAGAATTCGGTAATGGCTGCCGCGGAGACAATGGACAAGTTGTGTTTTAGCTAATGTCTTTAATTTTAGGCCAATTTACGTGAAGTTTTCGGTCTCCTGAGGCGCCTGGGACCTTTATAGAAGAGGAGTGCAAAATTTAGAAGTGAACTCACCCTTTTTCTGGGGAAGAAGACGAAAAAATGCTCCCGCGGGAAAATGGCTGCCCGTACCCGGCGGCGGCTGCACTGGTAGTCCGTAACGTTAAGAGACAGGAGAATAGCGGTGTGGATCAGAGAACAAACGGGGATAGCCGCGATTCTAGTTGACATTAAGAGGGAAAAATGGAGCTGGGCAGGCCATGTAATGCGTAGGATGGATACCCAATTGACAGTTAGAGTTGCAGAAAGGGTACCAAGAGAAGGGAAGTGAAGTCGAGGATAGCAGATCTCTAGGTGGCGTGATGAAGTTAGGAAGTTTCCAGGCGCAAGTATGAATCAGCCAGTGCAATACAGATGTAATTGGAGATCCCAGAGAAAGGTCCTTGTCCTGCAGTGGGCATATATATAGGCTGATGATGATGATGATTTGTATATTCAAGGCATAACATATAAGAGGACAGTGGGTCAACAATCCATACAATGACGTTACTGACAACAGCAGAATACGAAAATAGGTTCAGAAGAATAGTAAACTGCGATAGTTAGTACTGGTTTATAATTAACAACAGTGCAATTAATGGGGAATGGGAAATACACAACAGGAACATGGCAGTGACTGTCAACTGAATACTTTATTTGTGTTGCTGTCCACTTTTATAGTTGGCATGCTACTTCATGGTACATGTTTGCTGTCAAACAAAAAGAAGGAAGTGAAAAAAGGATGATGTGAAAAAATACATTCAAACAAGCCAGAAACCAGTTGTTTGCACCGCTGTCTTCATTTCAGCAGAACTATTATATAAATTAGGGCAAGGTACAGCTGTATGTTTCAACTTTATTCTTCTAATGAAGAACGCTCTCCATAACTTCTGTCACCAGCTCACGATGCTAGTACAGTACCTGCACATTCTTGATCCGTGGCTCTCATTTACAGGCCCAGCAGCTCTGTGCCAACCGCGAGCACATTGCTGCCTTGATATTGTACTGTTGTTTGCGGAGCACGTGCAGGTAACAAACATGGCGGCAGCCCTTAGTGTGCAATGTCTTTGTGAAGTGCCTTAACTCTGAATGTCCCTCTCAACATCTGCAAAGGGCGACCCAAGTCATTCCATGCTGAGGACACAGAGAAAGGAATTCAACTAGAGGGGACACTCCCATATGGCCCAGCGGCCGAATTGACTGCAGCGTGCCAAGCGGCCGGCGTCAATCCCTTCCGGTTTCGGTTTTGGGCGGGCGTATTTTGAACCCAAGCTAGTACGCCGGCTGCGCCACCCCCCCCCCCTCTTTTTTTTTTGCTCTTCGTGCAGAATCGGTTTATTATTTAGTAAAAATGATTGCGAACGATCTCGCAAAGTCCCATCGAATCTGTGCCAAGTGCAATTTCACAAAGTAAACGCAAGACCGTTTGTGCAATGAGGAAATATTTATTTTGCTCTATATAAACGCTCGTTCTGCGCTTTTTGTGCGTTCATCCAACGTTGTGACCCCAGCAGGTAAGGCAGTAGTTCCTGTATGAAGCTCCACCGGACGGCACCAGCTAAAAAAAAAGTTAATTACAAGCATGTTACATTTACAAGCACGTAACAGCATGTTACAAGCATGTGTCATTTTGGTATTTAGACATAGGAATACTGCGTGTACAAGCGAAACGTGCGCAAGCGGTGAATGTGCGGCATTACAAACAAAGGCAATTCGCTTTTACATACATGGCGTAGAAAACACCCGCCTCATCGCAAACAATACCATAAAATATGAAAACATCTGATTTCCAAGCGTTCCCCCATTTCCGGGCATTAATCCTGCACTTTGGCGGCACAAATACACGGCCGACTTCGCGTTTCCAAAACTTGGCCTCGGGCGACGCGACGGTACGCTACATGCATAAGAGACGGACGCAACAGGCACTCAAGACAAATGCGTGGGTGCAATGCCCTTTTTCAGTCCTTTAGAAGACGGAATTTTCGAATTACAAGTTTCTGATATGTTCGTCGGCGTTATATTTCGCGCATTCTGCCGGTGCCAGCAGCACACCCCATGTTATCACTCTTGGCAATCGCCCATCGCGTTTTCAACAGGCATGAGTACCGAAAGGAGGTATATGTTGTTGCGGAGCCACAAGAAACGTCACAGACTTGTCCCTCGAAGATTCATTACACGCCAAACTAACTTTATCACCACGACCGAGCTGCTTATCGCTAACTGCGTCACAGCGCGCTGTGCGGCCAGCGCGCCTCAAAAGTACCCCAGAAAGTAACGAAATTACTTTTCAGTAATGTCTGGCGTCAGAGAAAGCGGCACAAACTTCTCCTAACAAGATGCACTAGACTACGCACGGCCGAGTTAGTTCTCGCTAACTGCGACACAGCGCCCTGTGCGGCCCGTGTGGCTCAAAAACCGAAATAAGTTACCATAATCCCCTAGGAAGCGTCGGAAACATGTCTCAGCATGATTCATTACCTCAAATTAACTGTGCCAGCATGGCCGAGCTGTTCTTCGCTAACTGCGTCTTAAATGTCGGTCCCGTGCCGGAAGCCTAATTGCGTCGTAGACTGTGAAACAAGATTTCTCACTTTGCCGTAGTCCAATAGTGCAGTGGTGTCTTGTCCCAGTGCAGAACGAACGCAAGAATAGGCCTAAAGCCCAATAAACCAGGTTACACTTAAAAAAAAAAGAAAAGGAAGGAGACAGACGGGTCGCCGCGCGCTGGCGCCCGAACGCGCGCGCAGCCATCCTCGCTGGCTTCGGGGGAGTGTCTGGCGGATGACGCATGTATCTGGCGCGTCATTGACCTGTGGCTAGGTAAGGCAAGGAAAATAAGTCGCAAAGCTTAAGTTCATTTATACGCGAAACGTTTTAGTTTTCGCGGCAAAGAATTTAAAAAATAAATCAATGCCTGTTAACTTAAGTTCACTTTCTTTTTTTTTTCGATGCTCGCGGCAGCTAACGTTCGGTGTCAAAAGTATAGTGTGACGTATGGTGACGTGTTTCCTGTTGCCAGTTTTTGCCGAGTGTCCCCTCTTGTTGAATTTCTTTCTCTATGCTGAGGACATTAAGTTTTTTTTCTGTACGTTCATGCCATTCATCAAACAATATGAGAAGTCATGAACATACCGTACTACTGTCTTCCTTTTATGTGTAATAACATAGTGTTGGACTGACTACTCACATGTCACACTTTCAACTGTTCTAATTCAACTTCTACTTTAACAGCAGTTCCAAATTTTCACGTGTAAATAGGACTTCCGCGAACTCTATGACCACATATGATAAAGAACGTTGCTCAGAAGAAGGAGCGCCCAGAAAGAGCTCGTGAAGCACTGCTAAGCACGCACTAAACTGGTCAAAAGGGAAATTGCCAGGGCATGAATAGCATCAACATTGACAAGGTCTCATGTCCACCTGATGGAATTCAGTGCCGCGGAGCAGATCACAAAACTTAAGATATCCTGATATCCAGAGTAACTAATAAGTACAAGTTTGGAGATGATGTTAAAACAGTTAAAAGTGTTATGTGCCAGTACTCATCCCAACAATATGATTTCCATGCGTGAAAAGCAGGCAATGGTGTCGTGCATTCATGGCCTCTCTAATTATTTGAAGATAGTCGTGGCAAGGTACCAATGGCATTTGATGCTCTTAGCAAGAAAAAATATCGTTCTTAGCAAGCACGAAAACATTGCCCAATGAAGCAGCCCCCCATATTTTTTACATGCACGTGTGATTTTATCAGTTACATTCCTTTCTCCTGCAGGTGTATCTGCATTGGACAGACCGGAAGGCATTTTATCAAGTGTCGCAATGAGCACCCACGCAATATTAGGACAGCAATGCACTGATGTAGCTGTATATGGTCCATGTGCTTTAGCCTGCATCGCGACCAAATAGCCCACAAATATATGGAAGCATTCATTAGAAAAAAAAAACGCAAGATGTATTAGCCAGCCTCCATTGTTATCATTGATACCAAAATGACGCTGCTACATGTGTGACACTGCTACAGGATGACGCAAATGACGCTGCTACAGGATACATGTGTGAAGTGGTGTTCTTTACTGGTGTGACTTTTTCCTTTCCTTTGCTTTCTTAAAATGCTCATTTGTGTTGGCTACAAACATGCGCAATTAACTAGCATGTCTGCTATGAAAAGGGGCAGCATCACAAATATGTTGGCTTGTTTACAATTGGCACCATGTTCCTCTCATTTCTATCTTTTTCGGTCCTTCTTTTTGTGGAGGTATGAAAATAAGCATCCGACATTTAAGTATGCAAGAGAGCTTACATACCTATGGCTTACAGATTAGAGCTTACAGATTACATACCTATGGCAGAATGAAGCAGCAAAACATTTTAAATTGTGGCAAAAGTTCATGCAAGGTAGTTCGAATCATGGCATATGCGTGAAAGTAATGACGGAAAATAGTATTGTTTTACAAGCGATAATCCCCCACTTCCCTGATCAGATGAATAGAATATGTCTCTGTACGAAATTAATTACAGAGAGCTTACAGATTACATACCTATGGCAGAATGAAGCAGCAAAACATTTTAAATTGTGGCAAAAGTTCATGCAAGGTAGTTCGAATCATGGCATATGCGTGAAAGTAATGACGGAAAATAGTATTGTTTTACAAGCGATAATCCCCCACTTCCCTGATCAGATGAATAGAATATGTCTCTGTACGAAATTAACAAATTATCACGTAATATCTTATGAGAAAAAAATATACAATAGACAACAAGCATACCGCAACAGTTGTGCAGTGCATCAGCGCGCTGTGGCAATAGCTGTCTACGAAATACAGTGCATGAGAAAGCGTAACGGCACAATCCCGACAGCGCCAGGAAATAATTTTCATGATAACGTCAACACTGAAGTCAAGCTTTCTGCCAAAATACTATCAGCTTTGGATGCAACCGAATAGGAGCTATATATGACACGCCTCTGTACCGTGTCGACGCCGGGCGGAGGTAGTGCTGGACAACCATGGCAAGATGCGCGTTTAGAAAAAAAACGGGGTGCAGCCCATACATGAATAACTATGTGAAATATATATAAATAACTATGTGAAATATATATATAACCCAAGAGACACCTCTGGCTTTACATGAAAACATACGACTCATTTCTAAATATATTGCAGTCTCAGTCATAGAGCAGCCATACGTTACATAGGACGAGTACAAGCACTCGGTTTGGGGGAGTATACTAATAATCTTGTGGGGTGGCGTCTTCATACTCTGTGGAACAGTTCGAGCACTCTGTTTAGGAGGAGTAATAATACTCTGTCCGGGAGAGTTACTGTACTCTGTCCGAACTGGCGGTGTGTTACTCTGAAAAAGGGAGTGAAATATGAGGCAAGCATAAACTCCCTCAAGAGTTCCCGGAACCCTCTTTGTTTTAGGGTGTGCTTCTTTCTGCATTTGTCTTTCTTGGCAGCTTTCATAGCACGCCGTGCTCTAGACAGGGGTCCTATGTGAAGATAGCAGACGTTTCTTTCGTCGGCTGGCGCTCGATGACTTCGTCGACTAGCACATTTGGCGGAACCGGGTGCCGAGGCAGCTGATACTGAGCGTGGCATTAGAGCCGCAGCTGCAACCGTTCACAGCCTGGTCACCGGCCATCACGTTGAACGTGCGGGTGCTTGTAGTCTTGCCTAGAGGCACAATGAATTGCTCATTATTATGCGGGTGTCTATTTTGTTCATTTCACTAATTAGTGTCGAAATAAAGAGATTTCGCCACTTTGAAATATGGCCACTATCATTTCTTTGATGGTGCTGTGAACGAGCGAGTGCAGGCGCGTTTGCCGGCCCGGTAGCAGAAGCACAGAAAAGGAAGCTGTCGAAGATAGGCATACAGTAATATTGTCGTTTGTCGTTTAATCTGAGCTTGCATTGCATCACTCGGTCTCATGCAACACCGTACGTTAAGTGCGCTTATGTTATGCTAACTTATGTTGGCGTAAAAACGCTTTGGCTAAAGAATTGCGCACGAACAGCGCAGCCTAATGAATTCCGACGCCGCTCATAATACGCAGGTGATCGTGTAGTCTTATGATACACGATAAATTAAACTTTTCGTTGAATAAGCGGCCTTCTAGGTGCAAGTTTTTCGTATTACTTTGTTTCTATTTATGATACGAGAAAAATAACTGTCCTAATTTCCAGCACATATTCGCTTGTACAAATGAAGCAAAACAACAAAGTGACTGAAATCACTGTATCATCTGTATTCTATCTTCATAGGAAAATTTACAGCATAGCCCATGTCACGATGTCTATGGACACGCTGCGACATCTAGGCCAACGGCCAGGTACTTGAATTTAGTAGCGCGTAAATGAACCACAGGAGGTCCAAATTACTTTGCGTGCCTCATAACGAGATCGTGGAATTGGCAAGCAAAATCCTGTAATTTCAGGCCAACGGCCACGTGTTCAGCACGAAGGCACCCTCCTTTAGGGTGGGTAGCGAGATGCGTGTGGCGACGTTGTTGCGAAACCTGAGAATTGTTCTCTTGCTGACCGAGCATTCGTAGCGCGGTGTGCTGAAGCATAAAGGCTGTCGTGCTGGAGAAAGTCACCGGGCGTGCACTCGACTCCACAAAATACCGCATAAAATGTTATATTTTCTTATTCATTAGCGACATAAAGGAGCTAGATAAAAAGGCCCAAAGCTGACGTTGTAGGGTAAGAATGTTATTGCAACGAAACGCTACAGAGGCGATTCGAAGCGGTGAGTGTAAGATACAATTTCAGGGCATTTACAATGCCGTTCATAAAAGAACAGGACCAATTTCGCAAAGTTTCTTAGCTCGCCAGCAGAAAACCACAATCAATCACAGCTTCATAGGAATGAATGAACTCGTTACTTAACTCTATTGCAAGTTTTACACTGTACCATTGGAAAGCGCCCTATGCATGCTGCATTCGTTATCGAACCATGTGAACTAATCCCTTGTTGGATTGACTGATTCATTGAATGAGTGATTGATTCATCGATTTCGTTTAATGTCCTAGAGCCACACTCGAGCCACAAGCAATGCCGCGCAGAGGGCCCCGGAATATGCATGGGACAACCTGTGAGGATGCTTTATACTGCACCTAAGCCTAAGTACACAAGAGTTTTTGTACTTCGATTATATGAAATGCAGCCACTGCGGGCCGCGAAACGAACTCTCAATTTCTCGGTTACCAGCAGAACACCATATTACCTGAGCCATCGGGGCGGGTAAGTATCGTATACGTACAAAATGCCAGAAAGACAAACATGACAACATGAATTACTCGAAGTTTGATCCCACCAGCAATATTGCGTCAGTACTAATAGGTTTCCTTTATTACAACACTTTAATCACCATCCTGATATGCAGATTCTTGTTCCTTTCTTATTTTTCTTGAATTTCTTCTTCATCCCGATCAAACTGCTGACATGGGTCATTCTTTGCACTTTCCGTCATGTCATACATTTCTACGGAACACACCGACGTAATATTCTTATAACATGTAGTGTTCTGGTCTACTTGCTCTCTTGATAACCCCCACAAGAGGCAGTGTTGCATACCTGAAAGCATGAAGAAATTATCATCATCAGCAGCAGCAAAAACCTTTTTATGTAAACTGTAGGTCGAAGACTTCTCCTAGCGATGTACAACTACCCATGCATCGTGTTAGTTAATTTCAACATGCGTCTGCACATTTCATAATTTCATCACCCCACCTAATTTTCTGGCGTCATCGACTTTATGGGCTGTCCAACGGGCCCGCGACGTGGCGGAGAGGCTCGGCCTCTCTGTCCCGACATGGGAGCGGCTCGCTGCGCGCTACCGCACGCCCTAAAGGACCATAATAAAGTTTTCATCTATCCATCTACTGTGCTTCCCCTGCCGATGCACGAATTCTGTAACTCTAATGGTCCATCGCTTACCTACCTAATGCATTACATGGCCTGCACAGCTTCATACTTTTGCAGCGAAGCTGTTTATGCGGACCCTGTGCCATCGTTGTCGTGGCGCTAAAAAGAGGCCACGTGTCCTAGCGGGAGGGGAGACAAAAAAAAATGTCACAGTTTCGCCCTAAGGGCGAAGCAATGAATGCGATAGCAACACAGCAATGTCATACGAAGTAAGGTGAGCGGCTTTGGTAGCAATATGAATTGTAGTAAACATGAGCTGATTAAGTAAGCAGGTGTGCTGCGGCGTAAGTAGACCGACATGAAGAGAGACTCGATGACCACGAGAAGGCGCGTGTGAAACGGTGGTGTTGATGAGAAGCGCTTCCCGTGGGCAGCGCGCGTGCGAAGGGACACACCTGTAGCGCTGCGCTGCCGATCCGGGCAGCATTACATGTGTAGCGTGCGTTGGAAAATGTGACCCGACTATTACTAACTGAATGAACAAGCGTGGTGTGAGCGCGCACAAACAAACATGAAGAGATCACATGAATGACTGCAGACAACGACTGTCAAAACGCTGGCAGCAAGCATACGCCGCTGCGGGCGAAGGTACGTGCGGTCTATCGCTTCAACAGAAACTGAGCCGCGAATGCACGCGGCGCATAGAGGTCAGAGCCGTGTGGAGATAAGAGACGGTGCGGCGAGCGACGAGCGCGGTTGTTGGCAGAAGAAAAGTGCGCCCCCCCCCCCCCCCCCGCTTCCTCCGGCGCTGGCTTCCCGCTTCCTTGCTTGCGCGTGGGAGAGATAAGAGACCGTGCGGTCGAGCGACGAGCGCGGTTGTTGGCACAGTAGAAGTGCCCCCCCCCCCCCCCCCCCCCGCTCCCTCCGGCGCTGGCTTCCCGCTTCGTTGCTTGCGCGTGGGGGATTGAGTGCGTTCGCTCTCCGTGATAGCGCGCGTCCCAGCACGCTTGCGCTCGGGCACACGGCGCGCGGTGAAGATTTTATCTATACGGAACCTCACGGCGACGGCGACGGCGACGGCAGAAATCCGGTTGAAGTGTCCATATAATTGCTATCGCAATAAAAGAAGAGCTCAACAGGGGGAAAGGGGTTGGAGTGACCCCTTTTCACCCGTGAGAATTCTGTGACAGGGTGCAGATGAAAAGGAGACGGGGGAGGGGAGTTGACGTAAGTCGCGCCCTCCAATACTCGCATTGGAGGGGGAGAGCTAAGGCGCGCCAACCAATGACGGTGTAGGAAACAAATTTGGTCAATGGAGGAGTGGGGTGTGAGAGTAGTTCGCGTTGGTTGTATATACGAAGCTTTGGTGAAGGACTCTTGTCTGAGAACGTTGTAGAAAAAACATGAGGAACATGCTAGGAACGCAGTCGCCCGTGGACGACGACGTGTCCCACCCCCCGCAAGTAGCGCCGTTCACCGTTTCGCTGTTTCACCATCTTCACGGAGTGGAAGCGGCGGTGATTTTTTCTCCTAATGTCAACTGGAATATTGGCTATCCCTGGCTTCTCTCTGATCCACACTATTCTACTTCCTGTCTCTAAACGTTGCGCCTGACATTTTTCGTTCCATCGCTCTTTGCACGGTCTCTAACTTGTTTCAAAGCTTCTATGTTAAACTCCATGTTTCTGCCATATGTTAGCACCGGTAGAGTGCATTTATTGCGTACTTTTTTTTCAACGTCGGCGGTAAACTCGCAGTCAGAATTTGGTAATGCCTGCCGTATGCACTCCAACCCATTTTTATTCTTCGGTCACTTTCGTTCTCACGATCAAGGCTTCTAGTGAGTCACCAAGAATAACGTATTCCCGCACATACTCCAGAGGCTGAATGGCGATCATGAATTCTTGTTCTCTTGCCAGGCTATTTGTACATTACTTGTCTTTTTTCCATACTCAACTTCCACCCTACTCTGGCGCGTTTTCAGTTGTAGCCCTTAATCTTGTGTTGCAATTCATCCCCAGTGTCACTGCCCTACTCTTACGTGTTTTCAGTTGTAACCCTCAATCGGGTGTTGCAATTCATCCCCAGTGTCACTGAACAGGACAATGAGGTCGGGAAACCAAAAATTGTTGAGAGATTCACCGTTGCAGCTTATTCCGAAGCCTTCCCTGTGTAATATCTTCAGTACTTCTTCCAAGCATGCTGCGGATAACATTGGAGATCTTGTGCCTCCGTTCCTGATCGCTTTCTTGATAAGCAATTTTCTACATTTCTTGTGGAGAAGCAAGGTAGCCTTGGAATCTTCATAGGTACAGACGTGAGCAGCCTTGTGTAGAACGCGGGAACGGCGGCTTCCGGGGCTCTCGGGAGCCAGCCAGCGACGTCTAACGCTAGCTTCTGGGTCCGACGTCTGACGGTAAGTGCTGGTCACGTTTGGGTCCAGCAACTACCGTTGGACCTCCCTGGCTGGCTCCGGAGAGCCCCGGAAGCCGCCGTTACCCCATTCCAGAAAAGGCTGCTCATGTCTGTACTTCCCGAGATATTCACGTATGCCTCCCTGCAGTCCTGGATTACCCAACAATGTATTTCGACGGGGGCGAAATACAATCACGCTTGTGTAGTTAGATTAGCCGCACACTAAAGAACTCCCCGGGTTCATATTAATCCGGAGTCCGTCAACACAGCATGCCCGATATTCTGATTGTGGTTTTGGCATGTAAAGTTCTATATTTCAATTAAAGCTTATCACTTCTGCCACGATGTGATGCGCCATGTGAGGCAATAATGAGGCTAACCTTCTCGGATGTTATGAACAACGGCGCACAACAACTCCTCAAGCAAGAACGTCTGACTGTGTGTTGTGAGTACTACGCCGAAAAACAGCAGTTGTACACACAAGGTAACGCTTAACATCAACTCACCACTCTGGTCTTGAACTAAATGTTCAAGAAATTAAATATTCATGGTCAACATCACCGCTAATTACTGTCAGTCAAAGCAAACAGCGCAAAAGCTTCGATTAGATTGATTCCCACAGTGCGTGGGATCCGTATAGCTTTTATTCGTCTTAATTTTTTAGCGCAGGAACAGCAACACCGCCATTGAAGGCACATTAGACACTTCTACATAACTCTTCTAGAGAATAAGTCCTAATGCCAGCGTTAAATATAAAAAAAGGTTTCAGGACTTCTGCAGTTTTATGCCACATATCAAACTGCGACTTTCACTTGCGAGTTCACAGAACAGAAGAGGCAACACAATTTGCCATATATTTCGAGAGAAACAATGAAATAACATAATTTTTGTTAGAGAAACGTGTGCGATGAACCCACTTCAGCAAAAAAAGAACATTCGTCTGTTCTGAAGAAAAAAAGAAACAGTTGAGTTATCTGCATGCTCTCAAGCATTTCAAACACTGTGCGTTATGTTAGGTCTTTCATGTTCACATATTTGAATAGTCATCTAACATGACCATCAAAGTATGCGATTATCGAAACGCGCTGTGTATGACGCCATTACTGCAGCTGTGCACCCCTATCGCTCTTCGTTATCGAGGCGTGCGAATGCTATTCGCGTTTAAAAAAAACATCCCAGGCTGAAAGCCAATACGCAATTTCTTGATATGGCAAATCAGTTCTGCAGAACTAATTGATAGAACTCCTTTCTTGGTGTGGGCCATGAAAACTATACGCACTTCCACTGCGTTATGATAAGGAAATCTCAGGCATTCAGCAGATTAGGTAATCATGTCCCTGACGTAAAACACAGATCAAGTTTATGATTCAGAAGGACTTTTCAGTCTTATGGAAGGCACAATGACGGCTGTAGACGTACCATTGTCTGAGGGACTATACGTCACAAGTAAGCAATCTTGAGCAGCCACTTGAACTGTGCAAGTGTGAGCAAGTGCACTTGGTCGGATATTTCTTGGCTGATCTGAAATGAGAGAGTTAATTGGTATCATGTAATGGAGCGCAAACAAAGCACTTGGGCAAACAGCGACACCAACTTTTGTTACTGATTCAGCTGCGAGACGTTTAGCT
This sequence comes from Dermacentor silvarum, assembly GCF_013339745.2. Lineage (NCBI taxonomy): Eukaryota > Metazoa > Arthropoda > Arachnida > Ixodida > Ixodidae > Dermacentor > Dermacentor silvarum. Next base: position 67,501,538 of record NC_051158.1, on the reverse strand, counting down.
ACACTAAATATTTAGAATCATCGTTGCACGAGAAAATGACAGAAATACCAAAACTAATACTGCTTTTGAAAACAGACATCCAAAATCCTTGAAATATAACATCTTGCCGAAGACTCATACGAAACAAAACTACGTAAACTGCGGGATAATCACAGCATTGAAAGCGTGCACACTAAGCACGTCCCCCTGTGCTTATGACAGACAACTTGGCTAACTGATTTCGACATTTTATTTATTTTATTTACAATACTGCTAGCAACAGGTAGGGGCTATGGTAGGGTGTGCTTGACATCAGTACACATCAAAATAGTAAAAGAGTAAACGAATAAAGAAAACAAAACTTGAAAAAAAATTTAAAAGATTAGTGAACACAATTATGGGCGAGAAGGGCTTGCGCGTGAGTTAGTTGGTAGGGATCATTCATTTTACACAGCGCCAAAAACACGGACAAGGGAAAACGCGGGACGAGCGCTGACTGTCAACAAGGTCTTTATTTGCAGCCTGCACAAATATATAATATATTCAACGGGCTGAAAGCGAGAAAAAAAAGGACAGGTTAGTCAGCGTCAATTAACTCTTCCTTCGCATGCATCAAAAACATAAAACTATAAAAATGTAAGAATTCCCGTTATGGACAAAGACCAAACTGATTAACGGCTAAGGAACTCAAGTTCCTTATCGAAAACGGCTGTACAATGGGAGCTTGCGCAAGTGGCTCCTAATTGACACATTGAAAAGGCCTGAAAGATTTCCCTGGCCATCTGATCGCTGTACCTTCTTAACACACATGTGCTTTCTTGGCGGAGTGAACATCCCCACTTTGCATCCAAACTTGTCCGACGTGGACGTGACCAGAATGGAAGAGGAGCACTGTCATCCTACCTGTCGGTAGCGGCACCTCGACAAAACCGTAACCTCTGGCGAGACGACGTGCCTCACACCAGCAGCTGGGTGGATCCCAGACTCAACAACAAGGTACCCGTTGATGTTGACGGGACGCCAGGTTTCCGGCATACTCGACTGCACCGCCTGAGTCCAACCCTCTGACAACGCATTCCATCTGGACTGTCCCGAATTGAGACAACTGTTCTCTGCCGACTGTGGCTTGGAGTGTATTTCACCAATGCATTTGCTTGCCGCATCGGAATGGCTGACAGTGCTGTATGTAATAGTTGCGGCAGACAAGAAACAATTGAACATATCATCTGTCCTTGTCCTTGCTACAGCTCCCAGAGACGGTCGCTCGTGATAGAATTGGTACGCCTCGATGACCGGCCGCTTTTGAGCAGACGATCTTACAATGCCGGCTGATGCGGTCTTTACACCAGAAGGCGACGAGGGTGCTGCTGAAGTTCCTCGTGTCATGTGACCTGTTTGAAAGGTTGTGAAGCCGCTGTGTTGCTTTGTGTATGTGTGTGCGTGTTTCTTTTTTTCATCTCTTTCTCTTTCTACGTGTGTGCATTTTTTTACCTTTCCTTCTCCCCTTACCCCATCCCAGTGTCAGGGTACAAACTGGATATCTACCTTCCGGTTAACCTTCCTGTCTTTCGCATCTCATTTATCACTATCTTTCTCTTCTACACTAACTTATGCATTTTTCAATAACACGTTTAAAGAGTATACTTGTGAAGGCATCTTTACGCTTTATATTGGCGACCATTTCCCACTTATCTGTTTCATACTACTGTGCGTGAAACGAACTAGATCCGCAGAAGGGAAACACATATTCAGGAAAAATAACGTAGAGACACTAGCTTACTTCCGAGAGCTTGACTTCAGTGCAGAATTGTCCATTGTGACAAGTGAGTCACATTCATGTAGGTCTTTTGCTGACTTCATGAAGACTATACATAGTCTATATCACATGGCATTTCCTGAGCACTGCCTTCTGAAACGACGAAAAACCCTGAAAACACTGGATAAACATACAGTTGTATCGAAGAGTTAAAAAAAAGGTAAGGTGCTATTTCATAGGTGTAAAGCAGTGAGGAACAGATTAGGTTCTGGTATCTAAAAAGCCCGAGATGACCATTATATAAATAAATTCTCCGCATTGTACTGGCACGAAGGACGGCTGGTCGCTACTGGATGACCTGCTTGGTCGCTCACGGGCATCGGCTCCCTCTGTACTTCAGATGGAAAGTGCAGAATGCAGAGGAAGGTATGGACAAAAGAAATTATTGAGCATTTTTTGCCGTATAGTGTTTTGAAAACTTATACAGGAATGAGGTCTGGTCCTAACATAAATTTGGGCTGGGTACATGAACATTTCTTTTTTTCTGTCGCCGTGCGTTGCAAGTGAAATCAGTAGCATTAAAAATGTCACAGTTTCGCCCTAAGGGCGAAGCAATGAATGCGATAGCAACACAGCAATGTCATACGAAGTAAGGTGAGCGGCTTTGGTAGCAACAACACGCAGAACTGTTGTCGACGCCATCGGCGTTTTGCCCGCGTTAGCTCAAAATGCGTGCGGCGTTGGTGACTGTTGCTGGAGCCTCTCATATAAATAGGCACTTGGTGCCGCAGCTAAACGTCGCGTCCCTTCCTTCCCCCTCCCCCACGGCCTCTCGCGCGTCTGAAGAAGGCGCGTTTGCTCTACATATATGGTGATTGTAAAGGAGGAAAGAGACGCCTACTTCTGCAGCCCTTAAGGAAGCACGGCGCAGAACGCGCGTTTGTTCTCCGCCGTGCGTTCACTCCCCGTGAAAGAGCGCGTCCCTCGCGCCCTTTCACTCGCACATACAGCGTTCGGCGGCGCGCGGCCACGATTTCATCTCCATTGACGTCATACGGAACCTCACGGCGACGGCGACGGCGACGGCCACGGCGACGCCGACGGCGACGGCGACGCCGACGGCAGAAATCTGCTTTTGAGTGTCCATATAATTGCTATCGCAATAATAACTAGCTTTCTAACAGCCATGAACTGCCAAATGGTATCATGACAAACCGATTAGGTCAATCGCTGACGAAAATAGTAGCCCTCTTGCGCATATAAGAAACAGCATGTTAAGTTATTGTTATTTTCCCGCTGAAAAAAAAAAGAATGCCCGTGTCGGTGCCGCTTTCAAAGGTGGCGATGTAAACCTTATAAGCAATTAGAGGCATCTATCTGGGCTAAAAATGTATTCAAGAGATGCTGAACTAGTTAATGCCAGTTGTGTGTGTCAAACTTCGAAAATAATGGCATTGTCGCAATACATCAATGTGTATTCCGAAAAACAACACTCAAATGAGTTGGCCTTATTTCAAATAAAAGAACTATACTTATAAATATTGAACATAAAATTTAACCTCAAGAGTTCTTGAACTGAATGTGTCGAAAACAAAGTATACAATTTTCTCAGCTGTGAACAAAACTTTTGTAATCTTCCGGTAGTCCTATATAATGGCATACCTGTTGTAAAAGAAAAGTTACTTAGGTTAATAGCCATCATTTCCGAAGAAGATGTGTTCTGGACATGACTGTGAAGTCGCTACTTTGTTCAGGCGCTTGTCCTTGCCACATGTATTTCTGTTTGGTTGCGTGGGGTATACCACGGTTTCAAGGAACCTAACTAAATTGCTATTACTGCAGCAAAAACGCAGTTAGATCTAGAAATTGTGAATACACACAATACGCAAATATTTTATCGTTATTGGGTTAGTCGAACAAGTTAGCCGTTCATATAGTAAGAATCTTAGTAGACATCATATGCGAGACTCTAAAGAAAAACACATTCATACAGATACTTCTTATAAAGTCAGAAACGTACACTTTCAGGTATGTAGGGCTCGGATAAACTAAGGTTTTTAGATCCTTGCTTATCAAATACCTAACATTTTAACACGTATCCTCCTTTACTTGTCTTGGCTTCTGAGTGTTTCTCTTGTACAATACAAGCATTCTAGTCACTGTCTCTAACATACGACGCTTCAGTTTGTACTGTTGGTGCATTTCTCAACGCATGTAAGACCGATATTGACTATTTCTGTTTTCTTGTTGATATTTCCTTACTTAAAAATGTGTTTGTTCACATTAGAGTTGTATAATGATATGTCCTTATTAACTGCCCATGTATGCTTTCATTTTATGCAGGTATGAATACCGCATTTAGCCTGGCTCTCCATGGTTTGTTTTCATTCACTAATGGACCAAAATCAACTTCAAGTTATAGTTTGGTTTGATTGGATGCCCATTGGTGTGGCACCCCTGGCGTTGCTACGCCTTCTTTTTAAACATAACTTCATTTTTTTATTTTTTGTACACCACGTATGTCATTTTTTGTCTTGATCTTCATTGTTGTTCCAATGAGCGTTTATGTCGCCTTCTATACTTCCAGTGTCAATCCTGATAAACTGTTACCTGTTCGCACCACAAGAAAAAAAGGCGATGTATGACGTTTCCATAAAAAAGAATGCTGACGAGTAGTGTGTGTACAACGAAGTGTATGAACATCTGCAGAAAGTGAAAAAAATCCGGCAGTGCCTATCTCACGTTGACTGTCCATGTTAACTCTTTAACTGGCAAGATAAAAAGACCTGACCAAGAATGTTTTTAGTGCTTTAGTTATTCTTTACATTGTTCAAATACATGCCAAATTAAATACGAAAGGGTTTCTCTCGAAACTTAAGTGATATACAACAGGTAAAAATATTGTTGACTAGCTGGTTAAAGGCAAATGTATGGTCCAAAAAATGTGTTAGTTGCTTGCATTGATAAGGTCAGTGTGTGTTGTGGAAATGCACCTCTATGGAGAAAAAAATTAAGTACTTTCTGAAACAAAGGCAAAAAAATTGCATTGGCGAGAATGTGACCACCGCGTGTGGTCAGAATACAGCGACGAGACCTTCGGGTTTTCTCATCCAAACATCTGCTGCTGCTCGCGTTCGACATTTTTGTGAATACCACTGTTGAGAAGGCACATAAGTTGAGGTAAATTGAAAGGCACGGACTAATATTTGGTTGTTTGTAGTGTTTGCAGATGTTTTTGTGAAGTGAATAATACTGTTGAGCTGCCAGTTAAATGGTTAATGCGATTAGCATTCAAACAATGTAGCCACCAGCAAAAGGCGTCAGTTGTGATTTGCAACCGGACTCCTTTCGCGTGCTTTCTACTGCGCACGCTGAGGCATCTATCAGCGTAGCCGTAAAGTCTGCGCTAAGTACCCCTCCGTTTGCGTGGCCTTGACGATGCTTGGTGCACGGATGCATGCAAACGATAATAAATATGCTCTCGCTGTCGGCGTGCAATTGGGGAGTAGTGCCTAAGTTTCGGGCTGCTGTGCTTGAAGAAGTCAAGTGATGAGCCTTCATTTCCACCCAGTACCAGAGACCCCATAAGAATGCTATTTTCAATATTACATTTAGGGTTTCACACTCCTTGTATACTAGTCTATGTACTAATTTACTTTTCGATAAAAAATGAATTGAATTTAATTGTCTAACAGTGGCACATTCACTTTAGGGGATTCGCCAACAATCGGCCCATCTCCAGTAGAACATGCCCAGTGACTCAAGTTGTCTGATAGGTCAGACAGCAGCCAGCATCAAGTTGTAAGTTTAGGCACCCACTAAGCGGCCCTACTTGTCTACTCGACAAGTGCTTCGCTGGGCAAAACATGCCCAGTGAACTAAGTTGAACGAATATATCCACACATACACTGATATCCGACGAGGAACGATACATATGGCTAACCCCAGAGACGAGGAACTGAAAGCTTCGCTTTAAAATTTGCATGAGCAATACCATACTTTTGAATATTGTCCAGAGATGGATTGTTGTAATACCATCCGTGGCTGTCACTCGAAAGTCTGCGTTCTCTTTCCTGGAAATATAAAGGTGCAGGAGTTAACAAATTATGAGTGAAAGCAGCCGCTACAATTAATAAACTCAAGCGGGCCTTTCCACTTAGGTAGTCTTCACCCGAGCAGCGACACAAGTCTCTTTATTAAGACGAAAGCCTTATATGTCTCGTTTAGATCTGACCTTGAAAAAGTGGTGCCAGAATTCGAAAAAAAATCGATAAAAATTATACAAAAATTGATACCTTCATTAGATCATTACAAACGCCATTACAATATATATCAATCGATAAGTAATTACTTGAGCGATATAAATATTCATAAATAATCATGGCAGTGAATAATCTAACTACGATAATTATCATGACAAAGGGGAACAAGGGCCAGAAAACCCCGAAAGGTGGCCAAGAACCGAAAATAATACTAATGAGTGCAAGTATGGTTATTATGGTAATGATAATTAGAAAAATGGTTCTACAGAGAGGTGAATGAGGTAAATTAAGAGTAAACTGATGGTGATTTAAGAGTGAATGAAGCTGAATCAAGTAGTGATAGGGTGAATCAAGAGTGATGAAAATTGAAAATTTGGAGAGTAATAGGGCAAACCAAGTGTGATGGAAACGAAAACCAAGATCATAGAGTGAATGACGGTGAACAAAGCAGGAATAGGGTGAATCAACAGTCAATGAAGCGTGAATTAAGAGTGAATTAAGAGGCTATGGAGTGGAGGAGTGATATGGAAAAGATTTGAGGGTTCAAGTGAGAGTGACTCAACAAAGAAAAAGCTGAGTCACGGTTGGAGTTTGGTGAATCCGGAAGGGGGACTTGCAAAAAAAAAAGAAAAACATGATGGCTTGCCAAAATGACCGTATATTGTGGTTTCAGAGTGATGACGACTCAGCAAAAAGTGCTCAGTCACGATCCGAATTTGGTGAATGAAGGGTGACTTGCAAAAATGACTGTAAATTGTGGGTTCAGGTTGACGATGACTCAACAAAAGCAAGTGCTGAGTCACGGTTGCAGTTGGTGAAATAACAATGACTTGCAAAATTGATTTTGCAAAATATGTGTTCGCAGTGAAGATGACTCAGCAAAAAAGTGGCTGTTGTGTCATTGAGTTAGCGGCATTCGGGCTTTCGAACTGAAGTCGTCTTAGTTGTAGCATAAGGGACGCCTGCTAACTTTCATGCCGAGCGTTGTATGTGCCGTACGTGGAACACCAATCCCATCTACAGCACATACAAACTGCTTTAAAACATAGGACGCTACATATGTATGAAGTACAGGCACGCACAATAGAGAGCGCAAGACCACGTTATCTGCAATTTATCGAGCGGTCTGTATCTGAGACGCAGCTGTGGTGCGGTACGTGAAACGCCTTGTGTGTGCTGCAGAGGATAAACGGGCACTAAGGTGTTAGAAATGACTTAACCAAAACAACACTTATATGTATTCATGAATTACAAAGCTTTCATGTCGAATTTATGTTACAGCTCGTAAGCGTTTCGCGCACCAATTTCGAAATTGTGCTGGCTCCCTATTTGTAATGACGTCAATCGTTTACAGAATGTGTTTTAGCAAAACGTTCGTTGAGTCCACCGCATCCTAGATGGTTGGTAGTCCTGCACTTGGCTCACCCTAATGCGCTAGCTTTTCCTATGGAGAAAGACACTTTCTAGGTCAAATGAGTTCAATGAGGTCAAACAAGGGTGCCATAGCTAAACAGGCGTGATGTTGCTGCAACAAGTTGGACACTTGTAGGCCTTATGATTATTCATTACCACCGTATTAAGCTCGACGGACTATATTTACTATGGCTGAGTCAGCTTTCTCAAACGTAACCACTGCCGCTGAGATTGAGAAACGTGCTGCCGAGCTACGGCTCGCTCAACGCCGCGTTCAAGGCTAAATTTTGCCCCTATTTTCTCAGGCGTGCGTACCAACGGCGTTATGTGTCGAAGTTTGCGGCGCGACACAGAACGACACTAAACGACAGAACGGCGCGAAGTTTCGGAGCAGCTTGTGACGGTATATGTTCTATATGCGTGCCCCGTAGTGTCTTATCAAAAATGTGACAACGAGTAATTTTGCATAATCGACAATGTGCAAAATGTTATTATTAAGATAGAGAGAAGTTACCTACATCTGTTTGATTCTTGTTCAAAAAATAACCGCCTTAGTTTTTCGGCAATAATTACTAGTTCATTCAACCAAGCCAAGTTATTTGACATCCGTAACATATGATTCCTTCTTTGCACTAAGTGATTGATGTATTGGTGAGAGAAAATTGCACTCGTATTTTAGTATAAATGAGACATTTTGCTTAAGTTGAATGGTTACATTGTAATTCAAGTGTAATTTGAAAATAAAAGTCCCTCAAATACTGACTTGAGGAACAGCACGAAATTCCAGCTTAAGCTGTTGAAATAAAGTTATTTATAGACCCCTCCAAGTCCTGATACTCCAATTCCTGATATCGTTCTGCGATTCCGGTGCCCGTAGGTCTAACGAGATGCGTCCTCTTAGCAACAACAGAATGGTTGCTAATGGATTGTCTTGGCTTGGGTATGTTTACCATGAGGCACCAGAAATACGAAACAACGTCTACGTTATCAAAAATACGAAACAACGTACGATATCAAAATACGATATACGAAACAAAATACGATATCAAAAATACGACACAGCGTCTGCCAAGGCAAAAATGTGAGCCAAGTGGGCGCACGATGGCGCGCGTCTTGTAGGTTCAAACCGAAATTACTCGCGAGCGTTCCTGCGTCGCGCTTCGGCGTTCCCGGCGTAACCGGGCGAAGGAGCGCAGCGAATGAGAGAGCGAACGCGGAGCGCCGGCGGCATGGAGGAAGGAAAGCGAAGGAGAGGACTCGGCCAGCACGGATGTGCTGGAGAAAGTGTGACGGAAGTCAAGTGATGTTTTTCGCAAAGGATCACTGGAACTGGTATCCCAAAGCGTCAACGTTGCCATAGCAACCGCGCTACTGAAGCTCTCGCTGCTGCTCTCGGCCTCTGAAAAGCGAGATAAGATTTTTCCGACGGTGTCTTTCCCGCAGCACATTTTGTTCCCGAGATAATCTGACTTTGGAGTCGGGTGTGAGGCTTAAAGGTTGTGTTTTGGGTCTGTGAATGTGAGTGTGAGTCAGCAAAAAAGACACTCGGGTAATCACGGCGCGGGTGTTCGTCGTCGTCTTCAACGTTCCACGGAAAAGCACAGGAGCGCGTCTGCTTCGCTAAAACTCTTACATAACTTTCGTAGGCTTTGTTCGGACGCGTGTCAGCGGCACACACTGCCAGCGGTTCGTAGTAATGCAATGTCAAACGCCTATCGGCTCCGGCGAGCTGATTGGAGGCGCAAAGGGAGATGGCACACCAACGTGGCTGTACTTCCGCTTCAAAAAAGTATCCTATTCCTCTCCTATTTCTCATGGCAGGGTGTGGTGAAAAAGCAGCGAGAGCGAAGTGAGCACGAGGAGTACAGCGGTAGAGGAGGGTATAGCGAAAGCGTGAGAGGAAAAGTGCAGTGCCGTGCAACGAGATGGCGCCCGAGTAGCGCGCGTCGCCTGGGAGGTCTGTTTGCGGCGGCTGCTGTGAATCGCGCCCACGTGTCACCCAAGCGCTGCTTCTCCCGATGTCGTGATTAGCGAAACAGTCGCGCCTCATTTTGCTTCATTTGCAACGTGCCGCGTTGATTGTCCACGCTAGCCAATATATAGCGAAATGAAAACACGCACGGAGCTGCGCTCAAATTTCGCTTAGGGAGTCGGTGAAGCAGGTGCCTTTAGTTTCAGCAGAAAGCACTCGTCTCAAGGCGTTCACTTCAAAAGCACATCTACAACCAGCGTAAAGCTACCATTAGATTCGTTTTCTAATTCCGCGCCTACCTTGGGGCGGACGGCTGCTTCCACAAAACATGATAAATTTTTAGAATTTATAAGTGTCGATGGACTTCCTGCGGCAGTGTCATAATAACTAATAATACAATAATAAAACAAAACAACTTTCATTGCTGAAAAGAAACGAAAACATTTTGTTTTCCTTTTCCTCACCTTAGTTCGATAGGCAGTTTCAGTTAAGGCGGCGACGGCGGACGGCGGCTAAGCTCAGCTGGCTCAGCCGCCCAAACGTGTTATAGACGTTCTTTAGTATTGGGCGCGTTTTGCTTGGCTTTTGCAACAGTTTCTGTTTTCACTGGAAGTCTGACTATGGCAAACCCGAACCCTCTGAATTTGTAGAGAGTCAAGAAACGACTGAGGCAGACGAGCTCAAATCAAATGGCGAAACGGGGTATTTTAGGGTTATCACAACACTTCTACGGCTCTGTGACATGCGCAAGTTTCTTTTGATTCCTCAAACATGACAAGTACGCAATTTTATGTTCCGCAAGGGCTTCATTCTTGATATTCAGGCATTTTCGCGTTGTCGCAAACACAATTACCGAACTGCGCTCTGATTTTCTTTGTATCAAAGCTTAGTTTATCGTGCGGTACGTTTAAAGAATTACTCCATCTCCCGCTAAAGGGAACCATGTGTGGATGCGAAGCAGCGGGGAGATGGTTAGCTTGAGCGAGAGATGGTTTGGCGGCAGCGGCCCGAGCGCTCATCGCGGCGCTGCACAGGAGAGAGAATGAGGCGCACGCGCTCCATCATTTTCATACCGCGAAACTACCGCGGCTGTCGCACCACCTGTCGTGCGTGCCACTCCGGATTCCTAGAGGATAGAAAGGGGGGGAGCGTAGGAGAGGATAGAGAGGGGGAGGGGGCGCGCATGCGCTGGAGGGGGGGTTGTGGGACGCGGGAGGGACGGACAGAGTCGCCGGCAAGAAATGCTTCGCATTTAAAAAATTAAAGAAAAAGTTTGTGTTAACTTTCTTCTCACTGGCACGCTGCTTGAATAACACCCATAAGCCAGCGCTCCGCGAAGTGAAATACGTGAAACGAGGCTAAGTGGTCACGCCAGCCAAGCGTGCGCACGTCGGCCGCGCCTACCGGAGGCATGCAGAGGCCGGCGCGAGCACATGAGCGGTCGGCGAAGCAAATGCGCAGGCGCAAATTGCCGTCAGAGGAAAGAGAGAGTAGCTGGAAGGAAAAAGGAAGATGGAGGGCCAAAAGAGAAAAGCGTGACGTCACTTCCGCTTTTGCTTTGTCTGGGATTTTCAAGTTACGCTGTCCATCGCCAGGGGAGCAACTAGCGTCGAATGTAGGCCCTACGTAATTGTGACGCAATTATGACGCGGCCAGTGGAAGGCATACGGAGTTTCCGCCTCCTGGTATTGTCTGCTGAGCTGATGATTTCACGTTACCTGGTCGCAAGTAGGTTTGAGCGACACTCTAATATATGAGCGACAGCTTGGGCCCATCACTTTAAGCAAGTTTCTCAACAGACCGCATCTAGAAACGTTGGCGGAAGCGTCCCGAAAAGCTTTCAAATAACTTGGTTTTTCATATCGGAACTGAAAGAAATGTTGCCATTACAGGTCGCCGAAAGTGACGCTATACCTAGAACCCACGGCTACAGGCTCCAGTCAAGGCGCGCATTTCCCGTCTACTCCGCCACCGCCACTTCATCATGCGACGGTAGCACTGCCCTAGCGGGGAAGGTACTCGCACGATCTCATTACTATGTGAATTTAACGTGACAAAAAACGTCGTTAGGCCGCGAAAATTCCAGCTTTAGCTAGACAAGGCTGCTCGCGGTTCCACGTTTCTGTTATTACGATCTGCCGACGGCCACCGACTCATCGCAGCAAAAACGCAGCCGTTGGCCGCGTTTCACCAACGTTGGCCGTTTCGCCGCAAGCGTTGATACGGCCAACAGTTGAAGTGAATCGCAAAAAAAGAGAATTGAAGTAACCACATGCGAATGTTTACATTTTGGCATGCCTCGACGTGGAGTTGAAAGTGGTAGCCGAGAACCTTGCGCACTTGTCGCAACCTTCTTGTTTGGGCGAAGCCTTCAATTAGTTTTTATAGGCAATGCGCTTCGTCGTATTTAGGTGCACATTCGAAATGTCAAGCGAGAGCTACCACTTCTCTTGCTATGTAAGGTGATGCAGTAACTCAGGCCAAAAGCTACTACATCACTTCTTGCCAGTGCCAAAAAGCAGGAGGCGAAAATCCGCAGTTTTCGACGAGCACTCCTTGTGGCGTCCACCGGAAACGCTATACGTGCATCTTCTCTTCGAGTGTGAGCACTATGCATCTTTTATTCATTCACTGACCACATCGAGTCTAACGAATGCTATACTAACAACATGATTGGCTTTCGCGTGGGGCTCTCGACTCAGGACGCCATGAAGCTGATCAAGCACCAGATCATTGACCCCACCTCCGCGGACACTAAGGCAATTCTGGGCTTGGATTTAGAAAAGGCCTTTGGCAACATATCGCATGCCTTTATTCTCAAGAGCATGACAGAGCTTGACGTCGGCAAGCAGGTGTACAATTTCGTGCTCTCCTTCCTTTCCTCGAGATCCACTAAACTCAAGATTGGCGAGTTTTTGACCCACGAAATTCAGCTTGGGCCAAAGGAAACACCTCAAGGGGCGGTGATCTCCCTGACGCTGTTCAACATCTCCATGATCAACCTGTCGAGGGCCTTGAACAAGATCCCGAGCATTAACCACACGATCTATGCAGACGACAGCACCATCTGGTGCCCCAGCGGATGTGAGGGTCAGATCGAGGGTGCTTTGCAAGAGGCCATCAATGTGACGGAGCGGTATATAATCCCGACTGGGCTAAAGTGCTCGCCCACCAAATCCGAGCTCTTACTTTACAAGAAGAGGCCCAGAAGCGGTTCTCACCGGTCCTGGAAGCCAGCAACGGAGAGCCACATTACGTTATTCGCTGGTAACGGCTCCCCAGTTCCGCGGGTGGACACTATCAGGGTCCTAGGAATGTTTATCCAGTCTAACGGGTCCAATGGAGCCGCCGTCAAAAGCATTTGTTCCAAGACCGAAAGTGTCCTCGGACTGATCCGAAGAATCACCAACAGGTACCGCGGAATCAGGGAGACAATCTGATCCGGATTATGCATGCATTTGTGCTATGCCACCTCGCTTATTCGGCGGCTATGCACAACTGGCTCGTGTTGGAGCGCAACAATATCAATGCCCTAATCGGAAGAGTATTCAAGCTTGCCCTTGGCCTTCCCGTCCGAACGCACACAGAAGACCTCCCCAAGTTGGGCATCCACAACACGTTCGAAGAAATTGCTGAAGCCCAAGAGTTTTCTCAGTTTGTCAGACTCTCCGGCACCCCAGCGGGCCGAGCCATACTTGGCATGCTGGGACGTAACCCCACGGTCGTCGGTCCCGACGCTGTGAAGCTGCCCAACGACATAAGATCCAAGATTTCCATGCACCGGATGCCACGCAATATGCATCCGACCTACAACGAAGGACGAAGACGAGCCAGGGGTAATGCTCTGCTCGCCAATGCCCGCTTGGACAAGGATCGAACATGCTGCGTAGACGCTGCTTCGTACGTTCAAGAAGCCTTCTTCTCAGTGGTTATATATTGTGATTCGAAAATCATCAGCTGCGCTACCATCCGCACTTCTAGTTCCAGCGTTGCAGAACAGGTTGCCATTGCTCTTGTATTGACGGACGGTGTACATGACACGATTTATTCAGACTCCAAGACCGCTATCAGGGACTTTCAGATAGGAATGGTGGCTCCCCAGGCCCTACGTATCATCCAAAACGCTAAAGACCTCATACACCACTCAGTGGCCTGGTTGCCTGCGCACCTTGGAAACATTGAGGGTGCCTCGCTCAACCCCAACGAGGAGGCACACTCGGCTGCACAAGGTTTGACTGACCGTGCGCCGGGTAATGCGTCCTCTCCTGGGCGACCCGAGCCTCTCTGCTCGTACAATGAGATATGCAAACACAATTACCTATCAAGAAGACTCCTGGCTCTGCCGCACTCCTCGCGGTGCTGGGCCCAGGCAGTCACTCTCAGACTTTTACAAACAAGCACTTACCCGAGCCCTGCGGCACTGCACACAATGTACCCCGAATGGTTCCCAAGCCCGGACTGCCCCCTGTGTGGTGGTTTATACGGACTTCGAGCATGGCCTGTGGCGCTGCGCCTCTGCCGGTCCCCCTTTCACCCAAGAGGAAATTATGACGCTTATTAAGGCCCAGGATCAGACCTCTCAAATCCTGGCAGTCAAGAGGGCCCGCGAGAGGGCCGTCAGGTTTGACCTGATGGTCCCCGAGTGGGCCTAGCCAGGTGACCTCAAGTTTACTCGCGTCTGTCGTGGACCGAATAAAGTTCACTCACTCACTCACTCCCGCAAATACGAACCCTCAATCGCGCTGACTATATATTTAGCCTGTGTGCTTCTGCCACATCAATTCTTGCGAAGTTAAAGGTTCCAACATAACTTATTTACCACTTGTTTACAATTTTGATAATGAAACCAAATATTACCTATAATATATCAAAATTCCATGATTCCTTTAAGGATTCTTAACATGCCTAGAATAAAGTAAATACGTACTTTATTATCATTTGCTCCGGTCCAACTCTGAAATAAAACTGGCAGTTTGTTATTTCATTTATTTGTTTTCTACAAGAACCGTGAATTTTAGAACAAAACAAGAAGCAGACCTTTTATGTCTTATAACACGGAGAGAACTGCCTTATGAAATGTGAATTAGTGATGGGAACGATAATGATGTTGATGAAGATCGTGGTGGTGATCATGAAGACGTTGAATGTTTGTATCGGCATTATGATGGAAACTGGTCGGCAACAAGTAGTTGTGCTTAGCAGGCATCTTACACATGCAGAGCACTCTAGCCCTTCGCGTCTCTCTCCTTGATCTTCTGTCTCTTTAATAGAACTTCTATATCTACATCGTGTTGTTACCCATGCCTTTAATGAATCAGGTTCTGTCTTTTAGACGTTTATAAACTGCGCAAAAATAACGAAGACACAAGAAAGAAAACACACACGACACCACGAGCGCAGACTGCCAACTGGTGTCGTGTGTGTTTTCTTTCTTGTGTCTTCGTTTTTTTTGCGCAGTTTATGAACGTCTAAAAGCTATGAACCAACTAGCCCGCCAGAACATCCTACTAAAGTACAGGTTCTGTCAAAGCTTTTTCCTCTATTCTTCCACCAATATTCTAAACGTTTGTTGCTTACCTAGAGACTGATCACCAGCTGGGGCTCCCATCCGCTTTACTGTTCAGCGCTTCTCGAAGGTAAACCTTTCTTATCGGTCTTGCTGTGGGAATATCTTCACATTCGACTTGCAATGTGCTGAGTCATTTGCGAACATTCGCTGCAGCAGACACATGCCTCATTCTGATCTGAGTATATTGCCACTCGTAGTTATTTACCTTTTTTATTGACTGTCTTATCCGGATAACAAATAATAAGCCTATCGCTCAGTACCAGATACGCCTTTCAGTACTGGAAGTTCCTCGAATGTTATCGCGGCTTTTAGAACTTGCCATATTTGTCATCGAAAATTGTGTAAAAATTGTTTACACGACGTGAATAGTAGCATACATTTTAGAATTTACGCGATCCTCAGTGCTTAAGCTGAAGGTCTATTTATCATCATCATCGGCCTATATTGATGTCCGCTGCAGGACGAAGGTCTCTCCCTGCGATCTCCAATTAGCCCTGCAATGTGATAGCTGATTCCAACTTGCGCCTACAAATTTCCTAACTTCATCACCCCACCTAGTTCTCTGCCGTCCTCGACTGCGCTTCCCTTCTCTTGTTATCAATTCTGTAACTCTAATCTTTGACTCGCTTGAGCCGTAGGCCACTCTCGCTCTCTTGGCCGCGCGTTTCATGTTCCTCGCGTCACGGCGACAAATCCACATCAGAACTGCCGTTCTTTCTTCGCCTCGTCCGGCCACACAATCCAAATCATGACAGGGTTCATTTCCTGTCATATCCAGTTTCGATCAATAATCAATAAATTCGAGAAAATGCTGGGGATGACTTGGTAGCGCTTAGCCTATCACAAAAGCCAGGACGAGCTAGGTGCCCATCAGCTCCTCTGTCACTTAACATTGCGCCTCCAGTGTAAGCTACGCAAATTTTTTTATCTTTCCCTTATGCGAAACATAACTTGACAGCGTTATTAATGTCCTAATTACGCAAATACCTTTCTCGTATTTCCGTTTTTTGCAAAATTTATTAAAATTAAGGTACCACCTTCGTTTTTTTGTGTTTGATAAAAACCGTGTTACCGCTTAGTGTTCCGTTTTTTTTAACGTCCCATATATATCGCTTCCATTAGAAAAAAACTATGGGAAGACATACTCACACTGTCCTCACGTACGTGTAGCACTCCAAAGTGCGTTCACATCCGTCAGTATGTGCGGCTAGAAATAGAGACTTTACGCATAAGCAGCTATTGTTGTTCCATTCATCCTCGCTCATCATTTGAATGTAAAGAGGACCGTGGCTGCGAAGAAACTGCGTTAAAAGAGCAGCGTGTCACTAAACATGGAAAGTGGTAAAAAACATTCACTGATGATTGCGATACTCCGTAATGCAACACTTGTGCGCAACTCTATACGTGTTTTCATTTCGCGGTATATTGGCTGGCGCGGACAATCTGTCTCGTGAGGCACGTTTCAAACAGGGGGAAGTGGGGTGCAACTGCCTCGCTGATTGTAAGATCATGAGAAGCTGTGCGTTGGTTCAGAAGAGCCACCACAGACAGACCTCCCAGACGACGCCCGCTACTCTGGCGCCATCTCTTAGCATCGTTGTCTCAGTGCCATACCGTCGTCCTCATCTTTCCTCCTCATGTGCTCTTCGCTCTTGCCGCTCTTTTCATCCCCTACAGGGCTCAGCGTTGGCTCTTTCATCCGCTGCGCTCGTTCGCTCGCTCATGCCGGGAATACCGACGCTCGACCCAGACAGGAGCGCCTAGGAGCTGCGCTTTAAAAATTCTGCAGTGTTCACAGACATATAAAAACCTCTGTTTCTATTGTTATCATAGCTAAAACAAACATATAAACTTAGAAAGGCCGTTGTTCTGATTAACCTGCTAACTGCGTATTGTTTTTTCTTTGAAATGAGGCGGTGGTTATTTTAATGCATTTAAGGGCAGATACTAAGGGACAGATTGAAGAAGGAACAAAAAAACTAAGGTGCTGCTTGCGGATGTGCGCTTATCGGCGGTATTCGAATAGGCGAGACACAAAAGACACGAAATATTCATCGTGAATGCCTTTTAAAACCAATCATTGCCTATTTCTCCCCAGTTCACGGGTGCTGCCTCGTGGCAGCACCCGCAAACTGGGGAGAACCCACAACGATATATTGGTTGGCGCGGACAATCTGTCTCGTGCGGCACGTTGCAAATGAAGCGAAGTGTGGTGTGACTGCCTCCCTAATCTGGAGATCACGAGTGGCAGCACGTGGGTGACGCATGGGGGCGATTCACAACAGCCGCCTCAGACAAACCTGCCATACGACGAGCGCTACTCTGGCGCCATGTCGTAGTTATTGTCAACCCACTACCCTTTTCTGCTCATGCTTTCGCCATACCCTCCTCCTCCACTTTCCTCCTCACGTCTTTCACCAACCGCAGCACTCTGCGTTCGCGCTTTCATCCTTCACTGTGTTCGTTCGCTCGGTTACGCCGACGCCAACAGTCGCCGCAGGAGTGGGTGCTTAAGAGGTGCGCTCTAAAACATCCCTTAGTCCCGTAACCAGTATTGGCTGTTCTGCACTCTCTCAGATTCAACGTCGTAAAATGTTCTAAATTCAAAACTCGCTACTACCCCTACATGGCACTCATACAACCGATACGTCTGACAGGATCTTCGTCGATGGTATTGTCTGTAGTCCGGCGTCGTCGCTGTCAGTGTTTTGCGTAGCAATTGATGACGTACGTGTCGAAGACGACTTCACTAGGTGGCTTTTGCATTCCAGCAAATTGGCACTTCTGCTGGCTGGTGCTTCTGCCTCGCGCTGGAACAGCTTCGGCCTGCCGGACAGGGGTGGGATTTGCTAGAGCCAGCAGCAGTGTATACAAGGCCAGTGTCACAAGTGCTGTTCATTCCCAAGATTCCAGTTAGCTGGCGACCACCTCTGGTTCCAAAGCCGAACATCAGCGCCCCGCTGAGCTTGATCCATGGAAGGGGTGTCCATTGTTCACCTTGGTAGTGGGGCTGCAGCCAGTCCACCTCGCTTCTCGATGTGCGCGTCACTAAGTTTCTCTACAAGGATTGCTTTTGCCCCGCATTCTTCCTTCTGTGCGCCACTTGCTTGCTTGCTTGTTTGCTTGCCTTCGAGAGTGGCTTGTACCCACTATGGGGGATGGGCCAAGAATCGGGTTATTGAAGGAATACAATTATCGGAGTATTATAAGGATCACTTTGGAAAAATTTTGAATGACTACTGCTTTTCCATCCTTTTTCTCGCCTGCTGTTTTCCCCATGTGGCCGCTCGTATTCTCCAGCGTGTCTACAAAAACTACTTTACTTCTCACTACTGTCAGTGGCCCGCTACTTTTCGTGTTCCTCCTCCACCAAAACTTCACTGATTCCACACATCAATACCATTGACACTACACTTCACCACGCTAACGCGCGCACCGTGTAAGCTCCCGATAAGTCCCAGCAACATATCAAAGGCCTAAATATTACATAAGCGCTGAGTGTAGGCGTGCCCTCAGCGCTTATCTTGGAGGTAATCTGCCCTGTATTCGAAGGCTAGCTCACCCGAGATAGCTGATGGCTTCGTGTGCGCCTAGCTTGCGTTGAAGCCAGAGACAGCACGAGGGATAATTCACGCGTCGCGGCTGTCGCTCTTCATCATGCCAGCTTTCTGACAGCGAGTGTCCGCGGTCATCGAGTGAAATGTGTTCATGTTTGCCTGTTCGTTCGCGACACCACGCTTGTTAAATTATGTGTCAAGCCGATGTTCACAGCATAATATACAGCTAACAAAACTGCTAAACTTACTGCATATAGCTACCTAATAATTTGCTATCGCAATCAATGCTTCGCCTTTCGGACGAAACAGCCAATTTTTTTTAGGTCGGCCACCGTTACACGCAGGGCTGTGCCTAAGGGCTTACTAATGGAGCAACCCTCTGATCCGCGTGATTCGTACATTTCTCTCCCTATAATATAATTGCCTATTTCTCAGTTGGAGTCGTACTTGTTTCTTCACTGTCGTCAGTGCCTACGATGATGTTAGGCTTTTTCCAAGCTTGCTTACTCTGCCATGGGTAATTTCTAGAGCGGAACTGTGTGACTCTTCCGACACCTGGAACATTCCGAAGAATCATATAATAAAGTAATTGTTGAAGCACCGCACTTTAATCCCTCCGTAGTTTTAAGGTGTCAGTATGAACACTCGTCCTGCCAGCATTTGCCTCGTGGTACCACCCGTCAATGTCACTGATGCTTCTGCGCCTGTTGGCTATGCTATCGATAACAGAGGGCACCTTATCCGCACCATATTCGAGCCAGTATCTCAGAGTTTACGTATACAAGCAGCTTCTTGTCTATGCACAATTTCTACTACTACCGGCACATCATTATTTCCACGGCTATACCAACTGCATGCATGCACGTCATGATTGCACCTATTTCTTCCCAAGACTCAGTCGATTTCTGTTGTTTAACATTTGCTTCACTTGGTCAGCGTCATCTTGTCATTGCGCTATGCAAGCCGTTCTATTTTATCGCTTAGTTTTCCAGTAATATATCATATAACTGCTTTGTGTGCACACACCGCACTTACGCAACAAATTGCATTAGCAAGGCCATGCTAGACCCACTTAGCACTGTGGCCCATTCTTCCGCGCCGTATACATTTCGTAACGCTTTGACACTCTATCGTGATTGCTCCTCTCTACTCTGGTGCCTTCCTATCTCTCTTAGCTTTTCTAAACAAATCACCGCCCAAGCACTTTGTACAGATGGTTAACCAGCGAAGCTGAAACGTGTGGTCCCGGTGTTGGAGGCTGGGTTAATTGCGATGGTTCATTAAAGTGTTTCTCGATTACTATTTACGTGTTTGTGTTCTTAATGTTATTACACACACGTTCGGCTGCGACGGAGAGAACGACGTCACTGACAGTATGACCGCAGTCCGCCATGATCGCACACGTTCGATGTCTCGAGTTTGCTCAGCGGCGTGGTTAGCAGCATTCGCCTGTCATTGCCGCTTGCGATTCTATGAAATTAAATTGCTTCAAACTAAATCAGTTCGCCACATAAGACAATGAATGGCTCCTACCCCCTCAAGCAATTGTTCATACCCTGTAAACGCGGCCTCCCCATTACGACGACAGAAGAGAAGTGAAATTCTACGCTGGAATGGTGAGCGACAACAGACCCAGCTGTGGTAGAAGACGGAGATGAATGTGGGAGCAGTGGCACGAGCGCGTGCCGAACCGGAGAGCGAGCGCAACCTGAGGGGCGCCAATGACCCAGCTGCGGAAGAAGACGACGACGCTCGAGCCAATGCTGATTATAACAGTTTTCTGTACACAGGCGACGGACAGGCGCTTTTTCGTTTCGGCTAGCCATATAAAGCTTAGCTTTAAAAATTATTTAGTCCTTCAGCTTATAAGTACTAATCTGCATATTGTGCTTACCAGGCTACAGTCTTCAAGTCACGCTCCTTCAAGTTGACTCAGACTTCATGATGACATGACGCCAGGGACTGCTCGGCAATTATTTGGTCCCCTAGAATCTCGGTAGTTTTCTCTCCTTTAGGCCTCTCCAACCAACCGGGAAAGTAGATTCGAGCCGGGAACTGGTGGCCTTCTCATTTACTTGTGGTTTGAAACATCGACCTTTCTTTCTTCAGCTTTCGATGGTTAACTTGAAGTGTTGTAAAAACGCAACATATTCATCTTGAAGTAAGCAAGTGAGTCGGTAGCTCGCATCCGGCTCCACACGGCTTATGGTTCTCCAAGAAGGCGCATGCTTAATCCCATCACCCAACCACTATTATTCCACCCTTGTTCAATCGCTATACGTTCAAATGTACGTCATCTAGGTCATCCAGGTTTTCATCGAACGGAAGACACACTTCTGGGGACACAGCTTCCCTATCATCTGGGGTAAGTATCTGGTCTGCTATCACACGCGTCCGCATCAATGTGGAGGTGGCGACGCGGTGCAGCCAAAAGGAGAGAAATGGCTAACATTTTCGTTCATTACGGTGTCATAAAGATCCACTTTCTACCTTGTCCATTTCATGGTGCTCACTGCTGCCAGTTTAGGACTAGTTTGAATATTTGCATGCGCGTTTTATTGCGATAGCAATTATATGGACACTCAAAGCAGATTTCTGCCGTCGTCGTCGCCGTCGCCGTGAGGTTCTGTATGACGTCAATAGAGATGAAATCGTCGCCGCACGCCGAATGTTGTATGTGCGAGTGAAAGTTCGCAAGGGACGCGCGCTTTCACGGGGAGTGAACGCAGGGCGAACAAACGCGCGTTCTGCGCCGTGCTCCCTGAAGGGCTGCAGAAGTAGGCGTCTCTTTCCTCCTTTACAAATCACCATATATGTAGAGCAAACGCGCCTTCCTCCGACGCGCGAAAGGCCTTGGGGGGGGGGGGGGGGGGGGGGGGGG